>NC_056431.1:78019878-78042378 GCF_018296145.1 Oncorhynchus tshawytscha
CATCAGTACCATGGAACAGAACCCAGTCCAGTAACTAGCATCAGTACCATGGAACAGAACCCAGTCCAGTAACTAGCATCAGTACCATGGAACAGACCCCAGTAACTATCATCAGTACCATGGAACAGAACCCAGTCCAGTAACTAGCATCAGTACCATGGAACAGAACCCAGTCCAGTAACTAGCATCAGTACCATGGAACAGAACCCAGGCCAGTAACTAGTATCAGTACCATGGAACAGAACCCAGGCCAGTAACTAGCATCAGTACCATGGAACAGAACCCAGGCCAGTAACTAGTATCAGTACCATGGAACAGAACCCAGGCCAGTAACTAGCATCAGTACCATGGAACAGAACCCAGGCCAGTAACTAGTATCAGTACCATGGAACAGAACCCAGGCCAGTAACTAGTATCAGTACCATGGAACAGAACCCAGGCCAGTAACTAGTATCAGTACCATGGAACAGAACCCAGGCCAGTAACTAGCATCAGTTCCATGGAACAGAACCCAGTCCAGTAACTAGCATCAGTACCATGGAACAGAACCCAGGCCAGTAACTAGTATCAGTACCATGGAACAGAACCCAGGCCAGTAACTAGCATCAGTTCCATGGAACAGAACCCAGGCCAGTAACTAGTATCAGTACCATGGAACAGAACCCAGGCCAGTAACTAGTATCAGTACCATGGAACAGAACCCAGGCCAGTAACTAGTATCAGTACCATGGAACAGAACCCAGTCCAGTAACTAGCATCAGTACCATGGAACAGAACCCAGTAACTATCATCAGTACCATGGAACAGAACCCAGTCCAGTAACTAGCATCAGTACCATGGAACAGACCCCAGTAACTATCATCAGTACCATGGAACAGAACCCAGTCCAGTAACTAGCATCAGTACCATGGAACAGAACCCAGGCCAGTAACTAGTATCAGTACCATGGAACAGAACCCAGGCCAGTAACTAGCATCAGTTCCATGGAACAGAACCCAGTCCAGTAACTAGCATCAGTACCATGGAACAGAACCCAGTCCAGTAACTAGCATCAGTACCATGGAACAGACCCCAGTAACTATCATCAGTACCATGGAACAGAACCCAGTCCAGTAACTAGCATCAGTACCATGGAACAGACCCCAGTCCAGTAACTAGCACCAGTACCATGGAACAGACCCCAGTCCAGTAACTAGCATCAGTACCATGGAACAGACCCCAGTAACTAGCATCAGTACCATGGAACAGAACCCAGTCCAGTAACTAGCAGCAGTACCATGGAACAGAACCCAGTCCAGTAACTAGCATCAGTACCATGGAACAGAACCCAGTCCAGTCACTAGCATCAGTACCACATAACAGACCCCAGTCCAGTAACTAGCATCAGTACCAACAGACCCCAGTCCAGTAACTAGCATCAGTACCACATAACAGACCCCAGTCCAGTAACTAGCATCAGTACCAACAGACCCCAGTCCAGTAACTAGCATCAGTACCACATAACAGACCCCAGTCCAGTAACTAGCATCAGTACCAACAGACCCCAGTCCAGTAACTAGCATCCGTATCACATAACAGACCCCAGTCCAGTAACTAGCATCAGTACCACATAACAGACCCCAGTCCAGTAACTAGCATCAGTACCACATAACAGACCCCAGTCCAGTAACTAGCATCAGTACCAACAGACCCCAGTCCAGTAACTAGCATCAGTATCACATAACAGACCCCAGTCCAGTAACTAGCATCAGTACCACATAACAGACCCCAGTCCAGTAACTAGCATCAGTACCAACAGACCCCAGTCCAGTTACTAGCATCAGTATCACATAACAGACCCCAGTCCAGTTACTAGCATCAGTACCACATAACAGACCCCAGTCCAGTAACTAGCATCAGTATCACATAACAGACCCCAGTCCAGTAACTAGTATCAGTACCAACAGACCCCAGTCCAGTAACTAGCATCAGTACCACATAACAGAGCCCAGTCCAGTAATTAGCATCAGTATCAACAGACCCCAGTCCAGTAACTAGCATCAGTACCAACAGACCCCAGTCCAGTAACTAGAATCAGTACCACATAACAGACCCCAGTCCAGTAACTAGCATCAGTACCAACAGACCCCAGTCCAGTAACTAGCATCAGTATCACATAACAGACCCCAGTCCAGTAACTAGCATCAGTACCAACAGACCCCAGTCCAGTAACTAGCATCAGAATCACATAACAGACCCCAGTCCAGTAACTAGCATCAGTACCAACAGACCCCAGTCCAGTAACTAGGATCAGTACCATGGAACAGAACCCAGTCCAGTAACTAGCATCAGTACCATGGAACAGAACCCAGTCCAGTAACTAGCAGCAGTACCATGGAACAGAACCCAGTCCAGTAACTAGCATCAGTACCAGGGAACAGACCCCAGTAACTATCATCAGTACCATGGAACAGAACCCAGTCCAGTAACTAGCATCAGTACCATGGAACAGACCCCAGTAAAGTAACTAGCATCAGCACCATGGAACAGACCCCAGTCCAGTAACTAGCATCAGTACCATGGAACAGAACCCAGTCCAGTAACTAGCATCAGTACCATGGAACAGACCCCAGTCCAGTAACTAGCATCAGTACCATGGAACAGAACCCAGTCCAGTAACTAGCAGCAGTACCATGGAACAGAACCCAGTCCAGTAACTAGCATCAGTACCATGGAACAGAACCCAGTCCAGTCACTAGCATCAGTACCACATAAAAGACCCCAGTCCAGTAACTAGTATCAGTACCAACAGACCCCAGTCCAGTAACTAGCATCAGTACCAACAGACCCCAGTCCAGTAACTAGCATCAGTACCACATAACAGACCCCAGTCCAGTAACTAGCATCAGTACCAACAGACCCCAGTCCAGTAACTAGCATCAGTACCACATAACAGACCCCAGTCCAGTAACTAGCATCAGTACCAACAGACCCCAGTCCAGTAACTAGCATCAGTATCACATAACAGACCCCAGTCCAGTAACTAGCATCAGTACCACATAACAGACCCCAGTCCAGTAACTAGCATCAGTACCACATAACAGACCCCAGTCCAGTAACTAGCATCAGTACCAACAGACCCCAGTCCAGTAACTAGCATCAGTATCACATAACAGACCCCAGTCCAGTAACTAGCATCAGTACCACATAACAGACCCCAGTCCAGTAACTAGCATCAGTACCAACAGACCCCAGTCCAGTTACTAGCATCAGTATCACATAACAGACCCCAGTCTAGTTACTAGCATCAGTACCACATAACAGACCCCAGTCCAGTAACTAGCATCAGTATCACATAACAGACCCCAGTCCAGTAACTAGCATCAGTATCACATAACAGACCCCAGTCCAGTAACTAGCATCAGTACCACGGAACAGACCCCAGTCCAGTAACTAGCATCAGTACCACATAACAGACCCCAGTCCAGTAACTAGCATCAGTACCAACAGACCCCAGTCCAGTAACTAGCATCAGTACCACATAACAGACCCCAGTCCAGTAACTAGCATCAGTACCACATAACAGACCCCAGTCCAGTAACTAGCATCAGTATCACATAACAGACCCCAGTCCAGTAACTAGCATCAGTACCAACAGACCCCAGTCCAGTAACTAGCATCAGTACCACATAACAGACCCCAGTCCAGTAACTAGCATCAGTACCAACAGACCCCAGTCCAGTAACTAGCATCAGTACCACATAACAGACCCCAGTCCAGTAACTAGCATCAGTACCAACAGACCCCAGTCCAGTAACTAGCATCCGTATCACATAACAGACCCCAGTCCAGTAACTAGCATCAGTACCACATAACAGACCCCAGTCCAGTAACTAGCATCAGTACCACATAACAGACCCCAGTCCAGTAACTAGCATCAGTACCAACAGACCCCAGTCCAGTAACTAGCATCAGTATCACATAACAGACCCCAGTCCAGTAACTATCATCAGTACCACATAACAGACCCCAGTCCAGTAACTAGCATCAGTACCAACAGACCCCAGTCCAGTTACTAGCATCAGTATCACATAACAGACCCCAGTCCAGTTACTAGCATCAGTACCACATAACAGACCCCAGTCCAGTAACTAGCATCAGTATCACATAACAGATCCCAGTCCAGTAACTAATATCAGTACCAACAGACCCCAGTCCAGTAACTAGCATCAGTACCACATAACAGAGCCCAGTCCAGTAATTAGCATCAGTATCAACAGACCCCAGTCCAGTAACTAGCATCAGTACCAACAGACCCCAGTCCAGTAACTAGAATCAGTACCACATAACAGACCCCAGTCCAGTAACTAGCATCAGTACCAACAGACCCCAGTCCAGTAACTAGCATCAGTATCACATAACAGACCCCAGTCCAGTAACTAGCATCAGTACCAACAGACCCCAGTCCAGTAACTAGCATCAGAATCACATAACAGACCCCAGTCCAGTAACTAGCATCAGTACCAACAGACCCCAGTCCAGTAACTAGGATCAGTACCATGGAACAGAACCCAGTCCAGTAACTAGCATCAGTACCATGGAACAGAACCCAGTCCAGTAACTAGCAGCAGTACCATGGAACAGAACCCAGTCCAGTAACTAGCATCAGTACCAGGGAACAGACCCCAGTAACTATCATCAGTACCATGGAACAGAACCCAGTCCAGTAACTAGCATCAGTACCATGGAACAGACCCCAGTAAAGTAACTAGCATCAGCACCATGGAACAGACCCCAGTCCAGTAACTAGCATCAGTACCATGGAACAGAACCCAGTCCAGTAACTAGCATCAGTACCATGGAACAGACCCCAGTCCAGTAACTAGCATCAGTACCATGGAACAGAACCCAGTCCAGTAACTAGCAGCAGTACCATGGAACAGAACCCAGTCCAGTAACTAGCATCAGTACCATGGAACAGAACCCAGTCCAGTCACTAGCATCAGTACCACATAAAAGACCCCAGTCCAGTAACTAGTATCAGTACCAACAGACCCCAGTCCAGTAACTAGCATCAGTACCAACAGACCCCAGTCCAGTAACTAGCATCAGTACCACATAACAGACCCCAGTCCAGTAACTAGCATCAGTACCAACAGACCCCAGTCCAGTAACTAGCATCAGTACCACATAACAGACCCCAGTCCAGTAACTAGCATCAGTACCAACAGACCCCAGTCCAGTAACTAGCATCAGTATCACATAACAGACCCCAGTCCAGTAACTAGCATCAGTACCACATAACAGACCCCAGTCCAGTAACTAGCATCAGTACCACATAACAGACCCCAGTCCAGTAACTAGCATCAGTACCAACAGACCCCAGTCCAGTAACTAGCATCAGTATCACATAACAGACCCCAGTCCAGTAACTAGCATCAGTACCACATAACAGACCCCAGTCCAGTAACAAGCATCAGTACCAACAGACCCCAGTCCAGTTACTAGCATCAGTATCACATAACAGACCCCAGTCTAGTTACTAGCATCAGTACCACATAACAGACCCCAGTCCAGTAACTAGCATCAGTATCACATAACAGACCCCAGTCCAGTAACTAGCATCAGTATCACATAACAGACCCCAGTCCAGTAACTAGCATCAGTACCACGGAACAGACCCCAGTCCAGTAACTAGCATCAGTACCACATAACAGACCCCAGTCCAGTAACTAGCATCAGTACCAACAGACCCCAGTCCAGTAACTAGCATCAGTACCACATAACAGACCCCAGTCCAGTAACTAGCATCAGTACCACATAACAGACCCCAGTCCAGTAACTAGCATCAGTATCACATAACAGACCCCAGTCCAGTAACTAGCATCAGTACCAACAGACCCCAGTCCAGTAACTAGCATCAGTATCACATAACAGACCCCAGTCCAGTAACTAGCATCAGTACCAACAGACCCCAGTCCAGTAACTAGCATCAGTACCACATAACAGACCCCAGTCCAGTAACTAGCATCAGTACCAACAGACCCCAGTCCAGTAACTAGCATCAGTACCACATAACAGACCCCAGTCCAGTAACTAGCATCAGTACCACATAACAGACCCCAGTCCAGTAACTAGCATCAGTACCAACAGACCCCAGTCCAGTAACTAGCATCAGTACCAACAGACCCCAGTCCAGTAACTAGCATCAGTACCACATAACAGACCCCAGTCCAGTAACTAGCATCAGTACCACATAACAGACCCCAGTCCAGTAACTAGCATCAGTACCAACAGACCCCAGTCCAGTAACTAGCATCAGTACCACATAACAGACCCCAGTCCAGTAACTAGCATCAGTACCAACAGACCCCAGTCCAGTAACGAGCATCAGTACCACATAACAGACCCCAGTCCAGTAACTAGCATCAGTACCACATAACAGACCCCAGTCCAGTTACTAGCATCAGCATCACATAACAGACCCCAGTCCAGTTACTAGCATCAGTACCAACAGACCCCAGTCCAGTAACTAGCATCAGCATCACATAACAGACCCCAGTCCAGTAACTAGCATCAGTACCAACAGACCCCAGTCCAGTTACTAGCATCAGTACCACATAACAGACCCCAGTCCAGTTACTAGCATCAGTACCACATAACAGACCCCAGTTCAGTAACTAGCATCAGTACCACATAACAGACCCCAGTCCAGTAACTAGCATCAGTACCAACAGACCCCAGTCCAGTAACTAGCATCAGTACCACATAACAGACCCCAGTCCAGTAACTAGCATCAGTATCACATAACAGACCCCAGTCCAGTAACTAGGATCAGTACCATGGAACAGAACCCAGTCCAGTAACTAGCATCAGTACCATGGAACAGAACCCAGTCCAGTAACTAGCAGCAGTACCATGGAACAGAACCCAGTCCAGTAACTAGCATCAGTACCAGGGAACAGACCCCAGTAACTATCATCAGTACCATGGAACAGAACCCAGTCCAGTAACTAGCATCAGTACCATGGAACAGACCCCAGTAAAGTAACTAGCATCAGCACCATGGAACAGACCCCAGTCCAGTAACTAGCATCAGTACCATGGAACAGAACCCAGTCCAGTAACTAGCATCAGTACCATGGAACAGACCCCAGTCCAGTAACTAGCATCAGTACCATGGAACAGAACCCAGTCCAGTAACTAGCAGCAGTACCATGGAACAGAACCCAGTCCAGTAACTAGCATCAGTACCATGGAACAGAACCCAGTCCAGTCACTAGCATCAGTACCACATAAAAGACCCCAGTCCAGTAACTAGTATCAGTACCAACAGACCCCAGTCCAGTAACTAGCATCAGTACCAACAGACCCCAGTCCAGTAACTAGCATCTGTACCACATAACAGACCCCAGTCCAGTAACTAGCATCAGTACCAACAGACCCCAGTCCAGTAACTAGCATCAGTACCACATAACAGACCCCAGTCCAGTAACTAGCATCAGTACCAACAGACCCCAGTCCAGTAACTAGCATCAGTATCACATAACAGACCCCAGTCCAGTAACTAGCATCAGTACCACATAACAGACCCCAGTCCAGTAACTAGCATCAGTACCACATAACAGACCCCAGTCCAGTAACTAGCATCAGTACCAACAGACCCCAGTCCAGTAACTAGCATCAGTATCACATAACAGACCCCAGTCCAGTAACTAGCATCAGTACCACATAACAGACCCCAGTCCAGTAACAAGCATCAGTACCAACAGACCCCAGTCCAGTTACTAGCATCAGTATCACATAACAGACCCCAGTCTAGTTACTAGCATCAGTACCACATAACAGACCCCAGTCCAGTAACTAGCATCAGTATCACATAACAGACCCCAGTCCAGTAACTAGCATCAGTATCACATAACAGACCCCAGTCCAGTAACTAGCATCAGTACCACGGAACAGACCCCAGTCCAGTAACTAGCATCAGTACCACATAACAGACCCCAGTCCAGTAACTAGCATCAGTACCAACAGACCCCAGTCCAGTAACTAGCATCAGTACCACATAACAGACCCCAGTCCAGTAACTAGCATCAGTACCACATAACAGACCCCAGTCCAGTAACTAGCATCAGTATCACATAACAGACCCCAGTCCAGTAACTAGCATCAGTACCAACAGACCCCAGTCCAGTAACTAGCATCAGTATCACATAACAGACCCCAGTCCAGTAACTAGCATCAGTACCAACAGACCCCAGTCCAGTAACTAGCATCAGTACCACATAACAGACCCCAGTCCAGTAACTAGCATCAGTACCAACAGACCCCAGTCCAGTAACTAGCATCAGTACCACATAACAGACCCCAGTCCAGTAACTAGCATCAGTACCACATAACAGACCCCAGTCCAGTAACTAGCATCAGTACCAACAGACCCCAGTCCAGTAACTAGCATCAGTACCAACAGACCCCAGTCCAGTAACTAGCATCAGTACCACATAACAGACCCCAGTCCAGTAACTAGCATCAGTACCACATAACAGACCCCAGTCCAGTAACTAGCATCAGTACCAACAGACCCCAGTCCAGTAACTAGCATCAGTACCACATAACAGACCCCAGTCCAGTAACTAGCATCAGTACCAACAGACCCCAGTCCAGTAACGAGCATCAGTACCACATAACAGACCCCAGTCCAGTAACTAGCATCAGTACCACATAACAGACCCCAGTCCAGTTACTAGCATCAGCATCACATAACAGACCCCAGTCCAGTTACTAGCATCAGTACCAACAGACCCCAGTCCAGTAACTAGCATCAGCATCACATAACAGACCCCAGTCCAGTAACTAGCATCAGTACCAACAGACCCCAGTCCAGTTACTAGCATCAGTACCACATAACAGACCCCAGTCCAGTTACTAGCATCAGTACCACATAACAGACCCCAGTTCAGTAACTAGCATCAGTACCACATAACAGACCCCAGTCCAGTAACTAGCATCAGTACCAACAGACCCCAGTCCAGTAACTAGCATCAGTACCACATAACAGACCCCAGTCCAGTAACTAGCATCAGTATCACATAACAGACCCCAGTCCAGTAACTAGCATCAGTACCAACAGACCCCAGTCCAGTAACTAGCATCAGCATCACATAACAGACCCCAGTCCAGTAACTAGCATCAGAACCACATAACAGACCCCAGTCCAGTAACTAGCATCAGTACCACATAACAGACCCCAGTCCAGTAACTAGCATCAGTACCAACAGACCTCAGTCCAGTAACTAGCATCAGTATCACATAACAGACCCCAGTCCAGTAACTATCATCAGTACCAACAGACCCCAGTCCAGTAACTAGCATCAGCATCACATAACAGACCCCAGTCCAGTAACTAGCATCAGTACCAACAGACCCCAGTCCAGTTACTAGCATCAGTATCACATAACAGACCCCAGTCCAGTAACTAGCATCAGTACCAACAGACCCCAGTCCAGTTACAAGCATCAGTACCAACATACCCCAGTCCAGTAACTAGCATCAGCATCACATAACAGACCCCAGTCCAGTAACTAGCATCAGTACCACATAACAGACCCCAGTCCAGTAACTAGCATCAGTACCACATAACAGACCCCAGTCCAGTAACTAGCATCAGTATCACATAACAGACCCCAGTCCAGTAACTAGCATCAGTACTAACAGACCCCAGTCCAGTAACTAGCATCAGCATCACATAACAGACCCCAGTCCAGTAACTAGCATCAGTACCACATAACAGACCCCAGTCCAGTAACTAGCATCAGTACCACATAACAGACCCCAGTCCAGTAACTAGCATCAGTACCACATAACAGACCCCAGTCCAGTAACTAGCATCAGTACCAACAGACCCCAGTCCAGTAACTAGCATCAGTACCACATAACAGACCCCAGTCCAGTAACTAGCATCAGTACCAACAGACCCCAGTCCAGTAACGAGCATCAGTACCACATAACAGACCCCAGTCCAGTAACTAGCATCAGTACCACATAACAGACCCCAGTCCAGTTACTAGCATCAGCATCACATAACAGACCCCAGTCCAGTTACTAGCATCAGTACCAACAGACCCCAGTCCAGTAACTAGCATCAGCATCACATAACAGACCCCAGTCCAGTAACTAGCATCAGTACCAACAGACCCCAGTCCAGTTACTAGCATCAGTACCACATAACAGACCCCAGTCCAGTTACTAGCATCAGTACCACATAACAGACCCCAGTTCAGTAACTAGCATCAGTACCACATAACAGACCCCAGTCCAGTAACTAGCATCAGTACCAACAGACCCCAGTCCAGTAACTAGCATCAGTACCACATAACAGACCCCAGTCCAGTAACTAGCATCAGTATCACATAACAGACCCCAGTCCAGTAACTAGCATCAGTACCAACAGACCCCAGTCCAGTAACTAGCATCAGCATCACATAACAGACCCCAGTCCAGTAACTAGCATCAGAACCACATAACAGACCCCAGTCCAGTAACTAGCATCAGTACCACATAACAGACCCCAGTCCAGTAACTAGCATCAGTACCAACAGACCTCAGTCCAGTAACTAGCATCAGTATCACATAACAGACCCCAGTCCAGTAACTATCATCAGTACCAACAGACCCCAGTCCAGTAACTAGCATCAGCATCACATAACAGACCCCAGTCCAGTAACTAGCATCAGTACCAACAGACCCCAGTCCAGTTACTAGCATCAGTATCACATAACAGACCCCAGTCCAGTAACTAGCATCAGTACCAACAGACCCCAGTCCAGTTACAAGCATCAGTACCAACATACCCCAGTCCAGTAACTAGCATCAGCATCACATAACAGACCCCAGTCCAGTAACTAGCATCAGTACCACATAACAGACCCCAGTCCAGTAACTAGCATCAGTACCACATAACAGACCCCAGTCCAGTAACTAGCATCAGTATCACATAACAGACCCCAGTCCAGTAACTAGCATCAGTACTAACAGACCCCAGTCCAGTAACTAGCATCAGCATCACATAACAGACCCCAGTCCAGTAACTAGCATCAGTACCACATAACAGACCCCAGTCCAGTAACTAGCATCAGTACCACATAACAGACCCCAGTCCAGTAACTAGCATCAGTACCAACAGACCTCAGTCCAGTAACTAGCATCAGTATCACATAACAGACCCCAGTCCAGTAACTATCATCAGTACCAACAGACCCCAGTCCAGTAACTAGCATCAGTACCACATAACAGACCCCAGTCCAGTAACCAGCATCAGTACCAACAGACCCCAGTCCAGTAACTAGCATTAGAACCACATAACAGACCCCAGTCCAGTAACTAGCATCAGTACCACATAACAGACCCCAGTCCAGTAACTAGCATCAGTACCAACAGACCCCAGTCCAGTAACTAGCATCAGTACCACATAACAGACCCCAGTCCAGTAACTAGCATCAGTACCACATACAGACCCCAGTCCAGTAACTAGCATCAGTACCAACAGACCCCAGTCCAGTAACTAGCATCAGTACCACATAACAGACCCCAGTCCAGTAACTAGCATCAGTACCACATAACAGACCCCAGTCCAGTAACTAGCATCAGTACCAACAGACCCCAGTCCAGTAACTAGCATCAGTACCACATAACAGACCCCAGTCCAGTAACTAGCATCAGTACCAACAGACCCCAGTCCAGTAACTAGCATCAGTACCACATAACAGACCCCAGTCCAGTAACTAGCATCAGTACCACATAACAGACCCCAGTCCAGTAACTAGCATCAGTACCACATAACAGACCCCAGTCCAGTAACTAGCATCAGTACCAACAGACCCCAGTCCAGTAACTAGCATCAGTACCACATAACAGACCCCAGTCCAGTAACTAGCATCAGTACCAACAGACCCCAGTCCAGTAACTAGCATCAGTACCACATAACAGACCCCAGTCCAGTAACTAGCATCAGTACCAACAGACCCCAGCCCAGTAACTAGCATCAGTACCACATAACAGACCCCAGTCCAGTAACTAGCATCAGTACCACATAACAGACCCCAGTCCAGTAACTAGCATCAGTACCAACAGACCTCAGTCCAGTAACTAGCATCAGTATCACATAACAGACCCCAGTCCAGTAACTATCATCAGTACCAACAGACCCCAGTCCAGTAACTAGCATCAGCATCACATAACAGACCCCAGTCCAGTAACTAGCATCAGTACCAACAGACCCCAGTCCAGTAACTAGCATCAGCATCACATAACAGACCCCAGTCCAGTAACTAGCATCAGTACCAACAGACCCCAGTCCAGTTACTTGCATCAGTATCACATAACAGACCCCAGTCCAGTAACTAGCATCAGTACCACATAACAGACCCCAGTCCAGTAACTAGCATCAGTACCAAAAGACCCCAGTCCAGTGACTAGCATCAGCATCACATAACAGACCCCAGTCCAGTAACTAGCATCAGTACCACATAACAGACCCCAGTCCAGTAACTAGCATCAGTACCACATAACAGACCCCAGTCCAGTAACCAGCATCAGTACCAACAGACCCCAGTCCAGTAACTAGCATTAGTACCACATAACAGACCCCAGTCCAGTAACTAGCATCAGTACCACATAACAGAC
Organism: Oncorhynchus tshawytscha; assembly: GCF_018296145.1. Taxonomy (NCBI): domain Eukaryota; kingdom Metazoa; phylum Chordata; class Actinopteri; order Salmoniformes; family Salmonidae; genus Oncorhynchus; species Oncorhynchus tshawytscha. The sequence goes on from NC_056431.1 coordinate 78,032,539, forward strand.
CCCAGTCCAGTAACTAGCATCAGTACCAACAGACCCCAGTCCAGTAACTAGCATCAGTACCACATAACAGACCCCAGTCCAGTAACTAGCATCAGTACCACATAACAGACCCCAGTCCAGTAACTAGCATCAGTACCAACAGACCCCAGTCCAGTAACTAGCATCAGTACCACATAACAGACCCCAGTCCAGTAACTAGCATCAGTACCACATAACAGACCCCAGTCCAGTAACTAGCATCAGTACCAACAGACCCCAGTCCAGTAACTAGCATCAGTACCACATAACAGACCCCAGTCCAGTAACTAGCATCAGTACCAACAGACCCCAGTCCAGTAACTAGCATCAGTACCACATAACAGACCCCAGTCCAGTAACTAGCATCAGTACCACATAACAGACCCCAGTCCAGTAACTAGCATCAGTACCACATAACAGACCCCAGTCCAGTAACTAGCATCAGTACCAACAGACCCCAGTCCAGTAACTAGCATCAGTACCACATAACAGACCCCAGTCCAGTAACTAGCATCAGTACCAACAGACCCCAGTCCAGTAACTAGCATCAGTACCACATAACAGACCCCAGTCCAGTAACTAGCATCAGTACCAACAGACCCCAGCCCAGTAACTAGCATCAGTACCACATAACAGACCCCAGTCCAGTAACTAGCATCAGTACCACATAACAGACCCCAGTCCAGTAACTAGCATCAGTACCAACAGACCTCAGTCCAGTAACTAGCATCAGTATCACATAACAGACCCCAGTCCAGTAACTATCATCAGTACCAACAGACCCCAGTCCAGTAACTAGCATCAGCATCACATAACAGACCCCAGTCCAGTAACTAGCATCAGTACCAACAGACCCCAGTCCAGTTACTTGCATCAGTATCACATAACAGACCCCAGTCCAGTAACTAGCATCAGTACCACATAACAGACCCCAGTCCAGTAACTAGCATCAGTACCAAAAGACCCCAGTCCAGTAACTAGCATCAGTACCACATAACAGACCCCAGTCCAGTAACTAGCATCAGTACCAACAGACCCCAGTCCAGTAACTAGCATCAGTACCACATAACAGACCCCAGTCCAGTAACTAGCATCAGTACCACATAACAGACCCCAGTCCAGTAACTAGCATCAGTACCAACAGACCCCAGTCCAGTAACTAGCATCAGTACCACATAACAGACCCCAGTCCAGTAACTAGCATCAGTACCACATAACAGACCCCAGTCCAGTAACTAGCATCAGTACCAACAGACCCCAGTCCAGTAACTAGCATCAGTACCACATAACAGACCCCAGTCCAGTAACTAGCATCAGTACCAACAGACCCCAGTCCAGTAACTAGCATCAGTACCACATAACAGACCCCAGTCCAGTAACTAGCATCAGTACCACATAACAGACCCCAGTCCAGTAACTAGCATCAGTACCACATAACAGACCCCAGTCCAGTAACTAGCATCAGTACCAACAGACCCCAGTCCAGTAACTAGCATCAGTACCACATAACAGACCCCAGTCCAGTAACTAGCATCAGTACCAACAGACCCCAGTCCAGTAACTAGCATCAGTACCACATAACAGACCCCAGTCCAGTAACTAGCATCAGTACCAACAGACCCCAGCCCAGTAACTAGCATCAGTACCACATAACAGACCCCAGTCCAGTAACTAGCATCAGTACCACATAACAGACCCCAGTCCAGTAACTAGCATCAGTACCAACAGACCTCAGTCCAGTAACTAGCATCAGTATCACATAACAGACCCCAGTCCAGTAACTATCATCAGTACCAACAGACCCCAGTCCAGTAACTAGCATCAGCATCACATAACAGACCCCAGTCCAGTAACTAGCATCAGTACCAACAGACCCCAGTCCAGTTACTTGCATCAGTATCACATAACAGACCCCAGTCCAGTAACTAGCATCAGTACCACATAACAGACCCCAGTCCAGTAACTAGCATCAGTACCAAAAGACCCCAGTCCAGTGACTAGCATCAGCATCACATAACAGACCCCAGTCCAGTAACTAGCATCAGTACCACATAACAGACCCCAGTCCAGTAACTAGCATCAGTACCACATAACAGACCCCAGTCCAGTAACCAGCATCAGTACCAACAGACCCCAGTCCAGTAACTAGCATTAGTACCACATAACAGACCCCAGTCCAGTAACTAGCATCAGTACCACATAACAGACCCCAGTCCAGTAACTAGCATCAGTACCAACAGACCCCAGTCCAGTAACTAGCATCAGTACCACATAACAGACCCCAGTCCAGTAACTAGCATCAGTACCACATAACAGACCCCAGTCCAGTAACTAGCATCAGTACCAACAGACCCCAGTCCAGTAACTAGCATCAGTACCACATAACAGACCCCAGTCCAGTAACTAGCATCAGTACCACATAACAGACCCCAGTCCAGTAACTAGCATCAGTACCAACAGACCCCAGTCCAGTAACTAGCATCAGTACCACATAACAGACCCCAGTCCAGTAACTAGCATCAGTACCAACAGACCCCAGTCCAGTAACTAGCATCAGTACCACATAACAGACCCCAGTCCAGTAACTAGCATCAGTACCACATAACAGACCCCAGTCCAGTAACTAGCATCAGTACCACATAACAGACCCCAGTCCAGTAACTAGCATCAGTACCAACAGACCCCAGTCCAGTAACTAGCATCAGTACCACATAACAGACCCCAGTCCAGTAACTAGCATCAGTACCAACAGACCCCAGTCCAGTAACTAGCATCAGTACCACATAACAGACCCCAGTCCAGTAACTAGCATCAGTACCAACAGACCCCAGCCCAGTAACTAGCATCAGTACCACATAACAGACCCCAGTCCAGTAACTAGCATCAGTACCACATAACAGACCCCAGTCCAGTAACTAGCATCAGTACCACATAACAGACCCCAGTCCAGTAACTAGCATCAGTACCACATAACAGACCCCAGTCCAGTAACTAGCATCAGTACCACATAACAGACCCCAGTCCAGTAACTAGCATCAGTACCAACAGACCTCAGTCCAGTAACTAGCATCAGTATCACATAACAGACCCCAGTCCAGTAACTATCATCAGTACCAACAGACCCCAGTCCAGTAACTAGCATCAGCATCACATAACAGACCCCAGTCCAGTAACTAGCATCAGTACCAACAGACCCCAGTCCAGTTACTTGCATCAGTATCACATAACAGACCCCAGTCCAGTAACTAGCATCAGTACCACATAACAGACCCCAGTCCAGTAACTAGCATCAGTACCAAAAGACCCCAGTCCAGTGACTAGCATCAGCATCACATAACAGACCCCAGTCCAGTAACTAGCATCAGTACCACATAACAGACCCCAGTCCAGTAACTAGCATCAGTACCACATAACAGACCCCAGTCCAGTAACCAGCATCAGTACCAACAGACCCCAGTCCAGTAACTAGCATTAGTACCACATAACAGACCCCAGTCCAGTAACTAGCATCAGTACCACATAACAGACCCCAGTCCAGTAACTAGCATCAGTACCAACAGACCCCAGTCCAGTAACTAGCATCAGTACCACATAACAGACCCCAGTCCAGTAACTAGCATCAGTACCACATAACAGACCCCAGTCCAGTAACTAGCATCAGTACCAACAGACCCCAGTCCAGTAACTAGCATCAGTACCACATAACAGACCCCAGTCCAGTAACTAGCATCAGTACCACATAACAGACCCCAGTCCAGTAACTAGCATCAGTACCAACAGACCCCAGTCCAGTAACTAGCATCAGTACCACATAACAGACCCCAGTCCAGTAACTAGCATCAGTACCAACAGACCCCAGTCCAGTAACTAGCATCAGTACCACATAACAGACCCCAGTCCAGTAACTAGCATCAGTACCACATAACAGACCCCAGTCCAGTAACTAGCATCAGTACCACATAACAGACCCCAGTCCAGTAACTAGCATCAGTACCAACAGACCCCAGTCCAGTAACTAGCATCAGTACCACATAACAGACCCCAGTCCAGTAACTAGCATCAGTACCAACAGACCCCAGTCCAGTAACTAGCATCAGTACCACATAACAGACCCCAGTCCAGTAACTAGCATCAGTACCAACAGACCCCAGCCCAGTAACTAGCATCAGTACCACATAACAGACCCCAGTCCAGTAACTAGCATCAGTACCACATAACAGACCCCAGTCCAGTAACTAGCATCAGTACCACATAACAGACCCCAGTCCAGTAACTAGCATCAGTACCAACAGACCCCAGTCCAGTAACTAGCATCAGTACCACATAACAGACCCCAGTCCAGTAACTAGCATCAGTACCAACAGACCCCAGCCCAGTAACTAGCATCAGTACCACATAACAGACCCCAGTCCAGTAACTAGCATCAGTACCACATAACAGACCCCAGTCCAGTAACTAGCATCAGTACCACATAACAGACCCCAGTCCAGTAACTAGCATCAGTACCACATAACAGACCCCAGTCCAGTAACTAGCATCAGTACCAACAGACCCCAGTCCAGTAACTAGCATCAGTACCAACAGACCCCAGTCCAGTAACTAGCATCAGTACCACATAACAGACCCCAGTCCAGTAACTAGCATCAGTACCACATAACAGTACAAAGTACAAAACTCCAAACGAATCATGCTTTTAACTCAGCCAGTCTTTCATTCCAAACCTGTCATTGTTCATTCATTTGGATTGTAAACATCTCTCACCACAAAAATATAAGTTCATTGTGAAATGTAATGAGAACATTGGTTTAATCACCACCTTAATCACCAGATTACAGTAGATTACTGTAGATTACTGTAGATTACAGTAAATTACTGTAGATTACTGTAGATTACAGTAGATTACTGTAGATTACTGTAGATTACAGTTTTCACATTAAACAATATACTTCCATTACCCAATACAATTGACAGAAAATCTATCATTTCCATAATATCTATCCAAGATGTGATCAGTTAAGGCATCCTCTTCAATCATTCATGCAAATATATTGATATTTGTTATATTCTGTAATTGCATGTAACCAAATGTAAGAAATTCAATTAAATTAAATGACTGAAAATAAAAACATAACATTTAGAATGCATTAATTTGCATCAAGCCTGTCTTGAGCATTTGGCCATAAATTCTCATCCACATCACAATGAATATCCTCATTGTTCATGCGGCAGGGTAGCGGCAGGGTAGCCTAGTGGTTAGAGCGTTGGACTAGTAACCGAAAGGCTGCAAGTTCTAAACCCCCGAGCTGACAAGGTACAAATCTGTCGTTCTGCTACCTGAACAGGCAGTTAACCCACTGTTCCTAGACCAGTTAACCCACTGTTCCTAGACCAGTTAACCCACTGTTCCTAGACCAGTTAACCCACTGTTCCTAGACCAGTTAACCCACTGTTCCTAGACCAGTTAACCCACTGTTCCTAGACCGTCATTGAAAATAAGAATCTGTTCTTAAGTAAAATAAAGGTAAAATTAAATTAAATGCACTGCATGGCGAGTCCAAGCATGACACTGGTCTGCATTGATGTCGTTGCCTCATCCATGGCCAGAAGGAGGATCATGGGGATGGCGATCGTACACCTTCCACCTCCACGCTTGAAAAAACATCCTCAATAGGGTTGAGGAAAGGAGATTATGGGAGCTGGTATCGGGGATGGGCCCGAAACCATGCCTGATCCACTTCTGCATGGTGGAACCTGACGTCGTCCCACACAATGACACGGGTGACCGTTTCACTTTGACAGGCCTCCTCAGCTTCATTGAGGATGAATGTGGCGTTGTAGGATCCAAGAAATGGCCTACGTCCTGCCATCATCAGAGATAGCTGATATTTCTCCACGTTGGCCAGGCACTTGGGCGGTCGCTCACCCGTTGGCCGATGAGGTTCCACCCACGACGCTGAGTTTTGGCCAGATTGAAGCAATAAAGATATACAGTTGAAGTCGGAAGTTTATATACACCTTAGCCAAATACATTTACACTCAGTTTTTCACAATTCCTGACATTTAATCCTGGTAAGATTTCCCTGTCTTAGGTCAGCTAGGATGACCACTTTATTTTAAGAATGTGAAATGTCAGAATAATAGTGGAGAGAAGGATTTATTTCAGCTTTTATTTCTTTCATCACATTCCCAGTGGGTTAGAAGTTAATTAACATACACACAATTAGTATTTGGTAGCATTGCCTTTAAATTGTTTAACTTGGGTCAAACGTTTCGGTTAGCCTTCCACAAGCTTCCCACAATAAGTTGGGTGAAATATGTCCCATTCCTCCTGACAGAGCTGGTGTAACTGAGTCAGGTTTGTAGGCCTCCTTGCTTGCACATACTTTTTCAGTTCTGCCCAAAATGTTTCTATAGGATTGAGGTCAGGGCTTTGTGATGGCCACTCCAATACCTTGACTTTGTTGTCCTTAAATCCATTTTGCCACAATTTTGGAAGTATGCTTGGGGCCATTGTCCATTTGGAAGACCCATTTGCGACCAAGTTTTAACTTCCTGACTGATGTCTTGAGATGTTGCTTCAATATATCCACATCATTTTGCTACCTCATGATGCCATCTATTTTGTGAAGGGCACCAGTCCCTCCTGCAGCACAGCACCCCCACAATATGATGCTGCCATCCCCGTGCTTCACGGTTGGGATGGTGTTCTTCGGCTTGCAAGCCTCCCCCTTTTCCTCCAAACATAACGATGGTCATTATGGCCAAACAATTCTATTTTTGTTTCATTAGACCAGAGGACATTTCTCCAAAAAGTACGATCTTTGTCCCCATGTGCAGTTGCAAACCGTATTCTGAATTTTTTATGCCGGTTTCAGGTTATGTTGATACAGGACTCGTTTTACTGTGGATATAGATACTTTTGTACCTGTTTCCTCCAGCATCTTCACAAGGTCCTTTGCTGTTGTTCTGGGATTGATGTACACTTTTCGCACCAAAGTACGTTCATCTCTAGGAGACAGAACGCATCTCCTTCCTGAGCGATATGACGGCTGCGTGGTCCCATGGTGTTTATACTTGCGTACTATTGTTTATACAGATGAATGTGGTACCTTCAGGCGTTTGGAAATTTCTCCCAAGGATGAGCCAAATTTGTGAAGGTCTACAATTTTTGGCTGATTTCTTTTGATTTTCCCATGATGTCAAGCAAAGAGGCACTGAGTAATTAGCATCAGTTGAAGGTAGGCCTTGAAATACATCCACAAGTACACCTCCAATTGACTCAAATGATGTCAATTAGCCTATCAGAAGCTTCTAAAGCCATGACATAATTTTCTGGAATTTTCCAAACTGTTTAAAGGCACAGTCAACTTAGTGTATGTAAACTTCTGACCCACTGGAATTGTGATACCGTGAATTATAAGTGAAATAATCTGTCTGTAAACAATTGTTGGAAAAATTTCTTGTGTCATGTACGAAGTAGATGTCCTAACCGACTTTCCAAAACTATAGTTTGTGAACAAGAAATTTGTGGAGTGGTTGAAAAATGAGTTTTAATGACTCCAACCTACCTGCATGTTACTGGCCCAACACTCTAACCACTAGACTCTAACCACTAGGCTACCTGCATGTTGCTGGCCCAACACTCTAACCACTAGACTCTAACCACTAGACTCTAACCACTAGACTCTGACCACTAGGCTACCTGCATGTTGCTGGCCCAACACTCTGACCACTAGACTCTAACCACTAGACTACCTGCTGGTTACTGGCCCAACGCTCTAACCACTAGGCTACCTGCATGTTACTGTCCCAACACTCTAACCACTAGGCTACCTGCATGTTACTGGCCCAGCGCTTTAACCACTAGGCTACCTGCATGTTAGTGACCCAACACTCTAACCACTAGACTCTAACCACTAGGCTACCTGCCTCTAACCCCTAGACTACCTGCAGGTTACTGCCCCAGTACTCTAACCACTAGACTACCTGCATGTTACTGGCCCAGTGCTCTAACCACTAGACTCTAACCATTAGGCTACCTGCCGCCCCTATATATCCATGTTCTCAGGACTTTTTCAAACGTCTGGAATCAGAGTCTATTTTTAATGACCAGCCTGAGGTTATTATAGGTTATTTCGGGCCTTCCTGAGTTTTTTTTGCAGCCTCCTCTGAACCTCAAGATAGCCTGGTTAAACCAAACTGAACTCATCACTTCATTGGTGAGCAACAATGTTCAAGGCGGGTTTATCAAGGCTAGAACCACAGACTACTGTACAGTTGTAATCTCCCTTAACCCTGTGATGTGGTTACTTGAACGTTTGATAGATGATGCATAAAGTTGTCTTAGATAACTAGCACTTTAAGGTTTGATAGAGCTGAGTTTCTGTCTGGCTGGATTTGGGGTGTGGACTTCCTGGTGAGTACAGCAAGTTAGGAGTGGTTGACTCTGACTTCTTTGAAAGAAGATTTTCTCCTTGGAAGATCAGGCATCATCTTGGAAAGAACAGGCATCATCTTGGAAAGAACAGGCATCATCTTGGAAAGAACAGGCCTCATCTTGGAAAGAACAGGCCTCATCTTGGAAAGAACAGGCCTCATCTTGGAAAGAACAGGCATCATCTTGGAAAAAACAGGCATCATCTTGGAAAGAACAGGCCTCATCTTGGAAAAAACAGGCATCATCTTGGAAAGAACAGGCCTCATCTTGGAAAGAACAGGCCTCATCTTGGAAAGAACAGGCCTCATCTTGGAAAGAACAGGCCTCATCTTGGAAAAAACAGGCATCATCTTGGAAAGAACAGGCCTCATCTTGGAAAAAACAGGCATCATCTTGGAAAGAACAGGCCTCATCTTGGAAAGAACAGGCCTCATCTTGGAAAGAACAGGCCTCATCTTGGAAAGAACAGGCATCATCTTGGAAAGAACAGGCCTCATCTTGGAAAGAACAGGCCTCATCTTGGAAAGAACAGGCCTCATCTTGGAAAGAACAGGCCTCATCTTGGAAAGAACAGGCCTCATCTTGGAAAAACAGGCATCATCTTGGAAAGAACAGGCCTCATCTTGGAAAGAACAGGCCTCATCTTGGAAAGAACATGCCTCATCTTGGAAAGAACAGGCCTCATCTTGGAAAGAACAGCCATCATCTTGGAAAGAACAGGCATCATCTTGGAAAGAACAGCCATCATCTTGGAAAGAACAGGCATCATCTTGGAAAGAACAGGCCTCATCTTGGAAAGAACAGGCATCAAGAAGTTGGCTCCAGGGTGCCTATCTAACACAAGTTTTTCAACATTTGAAGATGCCCTTTTGTTAAGTTTGATCATTTCATCTACCTCTGCGTTGTTATTTATTTAGTTGTTCATTTTCACATTTTTCACAAAATGACCTGTTAAGGAGCATATGCATCTTCTTCCAGGAAAAGGTTCTATTTAAAACAATAATAAGGTTAACTAACAGATGCTGAGAGTTCCCTAGAAGTAGCAGCCAGCTGGGGCCCTGACCTGGCAAGCGATGCCCAAACTTCATGATGATCTTCTCCCCAGTAGGCCGCTGTCCATCACTCAGTCTCCAGGGGATTAGCTGCAATGGGACAGGTTTAAAAATAGTAGGAAGAACCCTTCAAAGATAAAATGGTTCTTGGTAGAACCATTTATAGAGGGTTCTATGAAGAACCTTTAGATAATAAAAGGGTTCTTGGTAGAACCATTTATAGAGGGTTCTACAAAGAACTTTTAAATAATAAAAGGGTTCTTGGTAGAACCATTTATAGAGGGTTCTATGAAGAACTGTACATAGATGATTCTAGGTAGACCCATTTACAGA
>NC_056431.1:78045053-78057227 GCF_018296145.1 Oncorhynchus tshawytscha
AGTGGTAGTAGTATCGTAGTGGTGGTAGTAGTAGTGGTGGTCGTGGTGGTATAGTATTGTAGTGGTGGTAGTAGTATCGTGGTGTGGTAGTACCATCGTAGTGGTAGTAGTATCGTAGTGGTGGTAGTAGTATCGTAGTGGTGGTGGTAGTAGCATCGTAGTGGTGGTAGTGGTATCGTAGTGGTGGTAGTAGTAGCATCGTGGTGGTAGTAGTGTCGTGGTAGTGGTGGTAGTAGCATCGTAGTGGTAGTAGTATCGTAGTGGTAGTAGCATCGTAGTGGTAGTAGTATGGTGGTGGTGGTAGTAGTATCGTAGTGGTGGTGGTAGTAGCATCATAGTGGTAGTAGCATCGTAGTGGTAGTAGCATCGTAATAGTGGTGGTAGTAGTATCGTAGTAGTGGTGGTAGTAGTATCGTAGTGGTGGTAGTATCGTAGTAGTGGTGGTAGTAGTATCGTAGTAGTGGTGGTAGTAGTATCGTAGTGGTGGTGGTGGTAGTATCGTAGTGGTGGTAGTAGTATCGTAGTGGTGGTGGTTGTATCGTAGTGGTGGTAGTAGTATTGTAGTGGTGGTAGTAGTATCGTGGTGGTGGTAGTAGGATCGTAATGGTGGTAGTATCGTAGTAGTGGTAGTAGTAGCATTGTAGTGGTAGTAGTATCGTAGTGGTGGTAGTAGCATCTTAGTGGTGGTAGTAGTATCGTAGTGGTGGTAGTAGTAGTAGTAGTAGTAGTATCGTAGTGGTGGTAGTAGTATCGTAGTGGTGGTAGTAGTATCGTAGTGGTGGTAGTAGTATCGTAGTAGTGGTAGTAGTAGTACCGTAGTGGTAGTAGTATCGTAGTGGTAGTAGTACCGTAGTGGTAGTAGTATCGTAGTGGTGGTAGTAGTACCGTAGTGGTAGTAGTATCGTAGTGGTAGTAGTACCGTAGTGGTAGTAGTATCGTAGTGGTGGTAGTAGTACCGTAGTGGTAGTAGTATCGTAGTGGTAGTAGTATCGTAGTGGTGGTAGTAGTAGTGTACCGTGGTGGTAGTAGTATCGTAGTGGTAGTAGCATCATAGGGATAGTAGCATCGTAGTGGTAGTAGTAGTATCGTAGTGGTAGTAGCATCATAGTGGTGGTAGTATCGTAGTGGTGGTAGTAGCATCGTAGTGGTAGTAGTATTGTAGTGGTAGTAGTGTCGTAGTGGTGGAAGTACTATCGTAGTGGTGGTAGTAGTATCATAGTAGTGGTAGTAGTATCGTAGTGGTAGTAGTGTCGTAGTGGTGGTACTAGTAGTAGTAGCATCGTAGTGGTAGTGGTGGTATCGTAGTGGTAGTAGTATCTTAGTGGTAATAGCATCGTAGTGGTGGTAGTGGTGGTAGTGGTAGTAGTATCGCAGTGGTGGTAGTAGTATCGTATTGGTGGTGGTAGTAGTGTCGTAGTGGTAGTAGTATCGTAGTGGTGGTGGTGGTAGTATCGTAGTAGTATCATAGTAGTGGTGGTGGTAGTATCGTAGTGGTGGTGGTGGTAGTATCGAAGTGGTGGTGGTGGTGGTAGTATCGTAGTAGTGGTGGTGGTAGTATCGTAGTGGTGGTGGTAGTATCGTAGCAGTGGTGGTGGTAGTATCGTAGTGGTGGTAGTATCGTAGTGGTGGTGGTGGTAGTATCGTAGTAGTGGTGGTGGTAGTATCGTAGTGGTGGTGGTGGTAGTATTGTAGTCGTGGTGGTAGTAGTATCGTAGTAGTGGCGGTGGTAGTAGTATCATAGTAGTGGTGGTGGTGGTAGTATCGTGGTGGTGGTAGTATCGTGGTGGTAGTATCGTGGTGGTGGTAGTATCGTAGTGGTGGTGGTAGTAGTATCGTAGTGGTGGTGGTAGTAGTATCATAGTGGTGGTGGTAGTAGTATCGTAGTGGTGGTGGTAGTATCGTAGTGGTGGTGGTAGTATCGTAGTGTGGTGGTGGTAGTGGTATCGTAGTGGTGGTAGTAGTATCTTAGTGGTGGTGGTAGTAGTGGTGGTGGTAGTATCGTAGTGGTGGTAGTAGTATCGTAGTGGTAGTACCATCGTAGTGGTAGGTATCGTAGTGGTGGTAGTAGTATCGTAGTGGTGGTGGTAGTAGCATCGTGGTAGTGGTGTAGTGGTGGTAGTAGTAGCATCGTAGTGGTAGTAGCATCGTAGTGGTGGTAGTAGCATCGTAGTGGTAGTAGTATGGTGGTGGTAGTAGTATCGTAGTGGTGGTGGTAGTAGTATCGTAGTGGTGGTAGTAGTATCGCAGTGGTGGTGATAGTAGCATCGTAGTGGTGGTAGTAGTATCGTAGTGGTGGTAGTAGTATCGTAGTAGTATCGTAGTGGTGGTAGTAGTATCGTAGTGGTGGTAGTAGTCGTGGTGGTAGTAGCATCGTAATAGTGGTGGTAGTAGTATCGTAGTGGTAGTACCATCGTAGTGGTAGTAGTATCGTAGTGGTGGTAGTAGTATCGTAGTGGTGGTGGTAGTAGCATCGTAGTGGTGGTAGTGGTATCGTAGTGGTGGTAGTAGTAGCATCGTAGTGGTAGTAGCATCGTAGTGGTGGTAGTAGCATCGTAGTGGTAGTAGTATCGTAGTGGTAGTAGCATCGTAGTGGTGTAGTATGGTAGTGGTGGTAGTAGTATCGTAGTGGTGGTGGTAGTAGCATCATAGTGGTGGTAGTGGTAGTAGCATCGTAATAGTGGTGGTAGTAGTATCGTAGTAGTGGTGGTAGTAGTATCGTAGTGGTGGTAGTATCGTAGTAGTGGTGGTAGTAGTATCGTAGTAGTGGTGGTAGTAGTATCGTAGTGGTGGTGGTGGTAGTATCGTAGTGGTGGTAGTAGTATCGTAGTGGTGGTGGTTGTATCGTAGTGGTGGTAGTAGTATTGTAGTGGTGGTAGTAGTATCGTGGTGGTGGTAGTAGGATCGTAATGGTGGTAGTATCGTAGTAGTGGTAGTAGTAGCATTGTAGTGGTAGTAGTATCGTAGTGGTGGTAGTAGCATCTTAGTGGTGGTAGTAGTATCGTAGTGGTGGTAGTAGTATCGTAGTAGTATCGTAGTGGTGGTAGTAGTATCGTAGTGGTGGTAGTAGTATCGTAGTGGTGGTAGTAGTATCGTAGTAGTGGTAGTAGTACCGTAGTGGTAGTAGTATCGTAGTGGTAGTAGTACCGTAGTGGTAGTAGTATCGTAGTGGTGGTAGTAGTACCGTAGTGGTAGTAGTATCGTAGTGGTAGTAGTACCGTAGTGGTAGTAGTATCGTAGTGGTGGTAGTAGTACCGTAGTGGTAGTAGTATCGTAGTGGTAGTAGTATCGTAGTGGTAGTAGTAGTACCGTGGTGGTAGTAGTATCGTAGTGGTAGTAGCATCATAGGGATAGTAGCATCGTAGTGGTAGTAGTAGTATCGTAGTGGTAGTAGCATCATAGTGGTGGTAGTATCGTAGTGGTGGTAGTAGCATCGTAGTGGTAGTAGTATTGTAGTGGTAGTAGTGTCGTAGTGGTGGAAGTACTATCGTAGTGGTGGTAGTAGTATCATAGTAGTGGTAGTAGTATCGTAGTGGTAGTAGTGTCGTAGTGGTGGTACTAGTAGTAGTAGCATCGTAGTGGTAGTGGTGGTATCGTAGTGGTAGTAGTATCTTAGTGGTAATAGCATCGTAGTGGTGGTAGTGGTGGTAGTGGTAGTAGTATCGCAGTGGTGGTAGTAGTATCGTAGTGGTGGTGGTAGTAGTGTCGTAGTGGTAGTAGTATCGTAGTGGTGGTGGTGGTAGTATCGTAGTAGTATCATAGTAGTGGTGGTGGTAGTATCGTAGTGGTGGTGGTGGTAGTATCGAAGTGGTGGTGGTGGTGGTAGTATCGTAGTAGTGGTGGTGGTAGTATCGTAGTGGTGGTGGTAGTATCGTAGCAGTGGTGGTGGTAGTATCGTAGTGGTGGTAGTATCGTAGTGGTGGTGGTGGTAGTATCGTAGTAGTGGTGGTGGTAGTATCGTAGTGGTGGTGGTGGTAGTATTGTAGTCGTGGTGGTAGTAGTATCGTAGTAGTGGCGGTGGTAGTAGTATCATAGTAGTGGTGGTGGTGGTAGTATCGTGGTGGTGGTAGTATCGTGGTGGTAGTATCGTGGTGGTGGTAGTATCGTAGTGGTGGTGGTAGTAGTATCGTAGTGGTGGTGGTAGTAGTATCATAGTGGTGGTGGTAGTAGTATCGTAGTGGTGGTGGTAGTATCGTAGTGGTGGTGGTAGTATCGTAGTGTGGTGGTGGTAGTGGTATCGTAGTGGTGGTTGTAGTATCTTAGTGGTGGTGGTAGTAGTGGTGGTGGTAGTATCGTAGTGGTGGTAGTAGTATCGTAGTGGTAGTACCATCGTAGTGGTAGTAGTATATCGTAGTGGTGGTAGTAGTATCGTAGTGGTGGTGGTAGTAGCATCGTGGTAGTGGTATCGTAGTGGTGGTAGTAGTAGCATCGTAGTGGTAGTAGCATCGTAGTGGTGGTAGTAGCATCGTAGTGGTAGTAGTATCGTAGTGGTAGTAGTATCGTAGTGGTAGTAGTATCGTAGTGGTAGTAGCATCGTAGTAGTATCGTAGTGGTGGTAGTAGTATCGCAGTGGTGGTGATAGTAGCATCTTAGTGGTGGTAGTAGTATCGTAGTGGTGGTAGTAGTATCGTAGTAGTATCGTAGTGGTGGTAGTAGTATCGTAGTGGTGGTAGTGTCGTAGTGGTAGTAGCATTGTAATAGTGGTGGTAGTAGTATCATAGTGGTAGTAGTATCGTAGTAGTGGTGGTGGTAGTATCGTAGTGGTGGTCGTAGTATCGTAGTGGTGGTGGTAGTAGTATTGTAGTGGTGGTACTAGTATCGTGGTGGTAGTAGCATTGTAGTGGTGGTAGTAGTATTGTAGTGGTGGTGGTAGTAGTATTGTAGTGGTGGTAGCATCGTAGTGGTAGTAGTACATCGTAGTGGTGGTAGCATCGTAGTGGTGGTGTGGTAAATAGTAGTGGTGGTGGTAGTAGTATCGTAGTGGTGGTAGTAGTATTGTAGTGGTGGTAGTAGTATTGTAGTGGTGGTAGCATCGTAGTGGTGGTAGTATCGTAGTGGTGGTAGCATCGTAGTGGTGGTAGTAGTATCGTAGTGGTGGTAGTAGTAGCATCGTAGTGGTGGTAGTAGCATCGTAGTGGTAGTAGCATCGTAGTGATAGTGGTGGTAGTGTCGTAGTGGTGGTAGTAGTATCGTAGTGGTAGTAGTAGCATTGTAGTGGTGGTCGTAGTATCGTAGTGGTGGTGGTAGTAGTATTGTAGTGGTGGTACTAGTATCGTGGTGGTAGTAGCATTGTAGTGGTGGTAGTAGTATTGTAGTGGTGGTAGTAGTATTGTAGTGGTGGTAGCATCGTAGTGGTAGTAGTATCGTAGTGGTGGTAGCATCGTAGTGGTGGTAGTAGTATCGTAGTGGTGGTAGTAGTATCGTAGTGGTGGTAGTAGTATTGTAGTGGTGGTAGTAGTATTGTAGTGGTGGTAGCATCGTAGTGGTAGTAGGTGGTAGTAGTATCGTAGTGGTGGTGGTGGTAGTATCGTAGTGGTGGTAGTAGTATCGTAGTGGTGGTGGTAGTAGTATCGTAGTGGTGGTGGTAGTATCGTAGTGGTGGTGGTAGTATCGTAGTGGTGGTAGTAGTATCGTAGTGGTGGTAGTAGGATCGTAATGGTGGTAGTATCGTAGTAGTGGTAGTAGTATCGTAGTGGTGGTAGTAGTATCGTAGTGGTGGTAGTAGTATCGTAGTGGTGGTAGTAGTATCGTAGTAGTGGTAGTAGTATCGTAGTGGTAGTAGTACCGTAGTGGTAGTAGTATCGTAGTGGTGGTAGTAGTACCGTGGTGGTAGTAGTACCGTAGTGGTAGTAGTATCGTAGTGGTAGTAGTACCGTAGTGGTAGTGGTAGTAGTATCGTAGTGGTGGTAGTAGTACCGTAGTGGTAGTAGTATCGTAGTGGTAGTAGTATCGTAGTGGTGGTAGTAGTACCGTGGTGGTAGTAGTATCGTAGTAGTGGTAGCAGTACCGTAGTGGTAGTGGTATCGTAGTGGTAGTACCATCGTAGTAGTATCGTAGTGGTAGTAGCATCGTAGTGGTGGTAGTAGTATCGTAGTGGTAGTAGCATCATAGGGATAGTAGCATCGTAGTGGTAGTATTAGTATCGTAGTGGTAGTAGCATCATAGTGGTGGTAGTATCGTAGTGGTGGTAGTAGCATCGTAGTGGTAGTAGTATTGTAGTGGTAGTAGTGGTAGTAGTGGTCGAAGTACTATCGTAGTGGTGGTAGTGGTAGTAGTATCGTAGTGGTAGTAGTGTCGTAGTGGTGGTAGTAGTAGCATCGTAGTGGTAGTGGTGGTATCGTAGTGATAGTAGCATCGTAGTGGTGGTAGTGGTGGTAGTGTAGTATCGTAGTGGTGGTAGTAGTATCGTAGTGGTGGTAGTAGTATCGTAGTGGTGGTGGTAGTAGTGTCGTAGTGGTAGTAGTATCGTAGTGGTGGTGGTGGTAGTATCGTAGTAGTATCGTAGTAGTGGTGGTGGTAGTATCGTAGTAGTGGTGGTGGTAGTATCGTAGTGGTGGTGGTAGTATCGTAGTGGTGGTGGTGGTAGTATTGTAGTAGTGGTGGTGGTAGTAGTGGTGGTGGTAGTAGTATCGTAGTAGTGGTGGTGGTAGTAGTATCGTGGTGGTGGTAGTATCGTAGTGGTGGTAGTATCGTAGTGGTGGTGGTGGTGGTAGTATCGTAGTGGTGGTGGTAGTAGTATCGTAGTGGTGGTGGTAGTATCGTAGTGGTGGTGGTAGTATCGTAGTGTAGTGGTGGTAGTAGTATCGTGGTGGTGGTGGTAGTATCGTAGTGGTGGTAGTATTATCGTAGTGGTGGTAGTAGTGTCGTAGTGGTGGTGGTAGTATCGTAGTGGTGGTGGTAGTATCGTAGTGGTGGTTGTAGTATCGTAGTGGTGGTAGTAGTATTGTAGTGGTGGTAGTAGTATCGTGGTGGTAGTAGTAGTATCGTAGTGGTGGTAGTAGTATCGTAGTAGTGGTAGTAGTATCGTAGTGGTGGTAGTAGTATCGTAGTAGTGGTAGAAGTATCGTAGTAGTGGTAGAAGTATCGTAGTAGTGGTAGTAGTACCGTAGTGGTAGTAGTATCGTAGTGGTGGTAGTAGTACCGTGGTGGTAGTAGTACCCTAGTGGTAGTAGTATCGTAGTGGTAGTAGTACCGTGGTGGCAGTATTATCGTAGTAGTGGTAGCAGTACCGTAGTGGTGGTGGTATCGTAGTGGTAGTACCATCGTAGTAGTATCGTAGTGGTAGTAGTATCGTAGTGGTGGTAGTAGTATCGTAGTGGTAGTAGCATCATAGGGATAGTAGCATCGTAGTGGTAGTATTAGTATCGTAGTGGTAGTAGCATCATAGTGGTGGTAGTATCGTAGTGGTGGTAGTAGCATCGTAGTGGTAGTAGTATTGTAGTGGTAGTAGTGGTAGTAGTGGTGAAGTACTATCGTAGTGGTGGTAGTAGTATCATAGTAGTGGTAGTAGTATCGTAGTGGTAGTAGTGTCGTAGTGGTGGTAGTAGTAGCATCGTAGTGGTAGTGGTGGTATCGTAGTGATAGTAGCATCGTAGTGGTGGTAGTGGTGGTAGTAGTATCGTAGTGGTGGTAGTAGTATCGTAGTGGTGGTAGTAGTATCGTAGTGGTGGTGGTGGTAGTATCGTAGTAGTATCGTAGTAGTGGTGGTGGTAGTATCGTAGTAGTGGTGGTGGTAGTATCGTAGTGGTGGTGGTAGTATCGTAGTGGTGGTGGTGGTAGTATTGTAGTAGTGGTGGTGGTAGTAGTGGTGGTGGTAGTAGTATCGTAGTAGTGGTGGTGGTAGTAGTATCGTGGTGGTGGTAGTATCGTAGTGGTGGTAGTATCATAGTGGTGGTGGTGGTGGTAGTATCGTAGTGGTGGTGGTAGTAGTATCGTAGTGGTGGTGGTAGTATCGTAGTGGTGGTGGTAGTATCGTAGTGTGGTGGTGGTAGTGGTATCGTAGTGGTGGTAGTAGTATCGTGGCGGTGGTGGTAGTATCGTAGTGGTGGTAGTATTATCGTAGTGGTGGTAGTAGTGTCGTAGTGGTGGTGGTAGTATCGTAGTGGTGGTGGTAGTATCGTAGTGGTGGTGGTAGTATCGTAGTGGTGGTAGTAGTATTGTAGTGGTGGTAGTAGTATCGTGGTGGTGGTAGTAGGATCGTAATGGTGGTAGTATCGTAGTAGTGGTGGTAGTAGTATCGTAGTAGTGGTAGAAGTATCGTAGTAGTGGTAGAAGTATCGTAGTAGTGGTAGTAGTACCGTAGTGGTAGTAGTATCGTAGTGGTGGTAGTAGTACCGTGGTGGTAGTACTACCGTAGTGGTAGTAGTACCGTAGTGGTAGTAGTACTGTAGTGGTAGTTGTATCATAGTGGTAGTAGTATCGTAGTGGTGGTAGTAGTACCGTGGTGGTAGTAGTATCGTAGTAGTGGTAGCAGTACCGTAGTGGTAGTGGTATCGTAGTGGTAGTAGCATCATAGGGATAGTAGCATCGTAGTGGTAGTAGTAGTATCGTAGTGGTAGTAGCATCATAGTGGTGGTAGTATCGTAGTGGTGGTAGTTGCATCGTAGTGGTAGTAGTATTGTAGTGGTAGTAGTGTCGTAGTGGTGGAAGTACTATCGTAGTGGTGGTAGTAGTATCATAGTAGTGGTAGTAGTATCGTAGTGGTAGTAGTGTCGTAGTGGTGGTAGTAGTAGTAGTAGCATCGTAGTGGTAGTAGCATCGTAGTGGTAGTAGTATCTTAGTGGTAATAGCATCGTAGTGGTGGTAGTGGTGGTAGTGGTAGTAGTATCGTAGTGGTGGTAGTAGTATCGTAGTGGTGGTGGTAGTAGTGTCGTAGTGGTAGTAGTATCGTAGTGGTGGTGGTGGTAGTATCGTAGTAGTATCGTAGTAGTGGTGGTGGTAGTATCGTAGTGGTGGTGGTGGTAGTATCGTAGTGGTGGTGGTGGTAGTATTGTAGTGGTGGTGGTGGTAGTATCGTAGTAGTGGTGGTGGTAGTATCGTAGTGGTGGTGGTAGTATCGTAGCGGTGGTGGTGGTAGTATCGTAGTGGTGGTGGTGGTAGTATCGTAGTGGTGGTGGTGGTAGTATCGTAGCGGTGGTGGTGGTAGTATCGTAGTAGTGGTGGTGGTAGTATCGTAGTGGTGGTGGTGGTAGTATCGTAGTAGTGGTGGTGGTAGTATCGTAGTGGTGGTGGTGGTAGTATTGTAGTCGTGGTGGTAGTAGTATCGTAGTAGTGGTGGTGGTAGTAGTATCATAGTAGTGGTGGAGGTGGTAGTATCGTGGTGGTGGTAGTATCGTGGTGGTAGTATCGTGGTGGTGGTAGTATCGTAGTGGTGGTGGTAGTAGTATCGTAGTGGTGGTGGTAGTATCATAGTGGTGGTGGTAGTATCGTAGTGTGGTGGTGGTAGTGGTATCGTAGTGGTGGTAGTAGTATCTTAGTGGTGGTGGTAGTATCGTAGTGGTGGTAGTAGTATCGTGGTGGTAGTAGTATCGTAGTGGTAGTACCATCGTAGTGGTAGTAGTATCGTAGTGGTGGTAGTAGTATCGTAGTGGTGGTGGTAGTAGCATCGTGGTAGTGGTATCGTAGTGGTGGTAGTAGTAGCATCGTAGTGGTAGTAGCATCGTAGTGGTGGTAATGCTAGCATCGTAGTGGTAGTAGCATCGTAGTGGTAGTAGCATCGTAGTGGTAGTAGCATCGTAGTGGTAGTAGTATCGTAGTGGTAGTAGTATCGTAGTGGTAGTAGTATCGTAGTGGTAGTAGCATCGTAGTGGTAGTAGTATCGTAGTGGTGGTAGTAGTATCGCAGTGGTGGTGGTAGTAGCATCATAGTGGCAGTAGCATCATAGTGGCAGTAGCATCGTAGTGGTAGTAGTATCGTAGTGGTAGTAGTATCGTAGTGGTGGTAGTAGCATCGTAGTGGTGGTAGCATCGTAGTGGTAGTAGTATCGTAGTGGTGGTAGTATCATCTTAGTGGTGGTAGTAGTATCGTAGTGGTGGTAGTAGTATCATAGTAGTATCGTGGTGGTAGTAGTTTCGTAGTGGTGGTAGTGTCGTAGTGGTAGTAGCATCGTAATAGTGGTGGTAGTAGTATCATAGTGGTAGTAGTATCATAGTAGTGGTGGTGGTAGTATCGTAGTGGTGGTCGTAGTATCGTAGTGGTGGTGGTAGTAGTATTGTAGTGGTGGTACTAGTATCGTGGTGGTAGTAGCATTGTAGTGGTGGTAGTAGTATTGTAGTGGTGGTAGTAGTATTGTAGTGGTGGTAGCATCGTAGTGGTAGTAGTATCGTAGTGGTGGTAGCATCGTAGTGGTGGTAGTAGTATCGTAGTGGTGGTAGTAGTATTGTAGTGGTGGTAGTAGTATTGTAGTGGTGGTAGCATCGTAGTGGTAGTAGTATCGTAGTGGTGGTAGCATCGTAGTGGTGGTAGTAGTAGTATCGTAGTGGTGGTAGTAGCATCGTAGTGGTAGTAGCATCGTAGTGATAGTGGTGGTAGTGTCGTAGTGGTGGTAGTAGTATCGTAGTGGTAGTAGTAGCATCGTAGTGGTGATAGTATCGTAGTGGTGGTGGTAGTAGTATTGTAGTGGTGGTACTAGTATCGTGGTGGTAGTAGCATTGTAGTGGTGGTAGTAGTATTGTAGTGGTGGTAGTAGTATTGTAGTGGTGGTAGCATCGTAGTGGTAGTAGTATCGTAGTGGTGGTAGTATCGTGGTGGTGGTAGTAGTATCGTAGTGGTGGTAGTAGTATCGTAGTGGTGGTAGTAGTATTGTAGTGGTGGTAGTAGTATTGTAGTGGTGGTAGCATCGTAGTGGTAGTAGTATCGTAGTGGTGGTGGTAGCATCGTAGTGGTGGTAGTAGTATCGTAGTGGTGGTAGTAGTATCGTAGTGGTGGTAGTAGTGTTGTAGTGGTGGTAGTGGTGGTAGTAGTGGTAGCATCGTAGTGGTAATAGCTCGTAGTGGTGGTAGTGGTATCGTAGTGGTGGTGGTGGTGGTAGTAGTAGTATCGTAGTGGTGGTAGTAGTATCGTAGTGGTGTAGTAGTCGTAGTGGTAGTAGTATCGTGAGTGTGGTGGTGGCAGTGTCGTATGGTAGTGGTGTAATGGTGGTAGTAGTATCGTAGTGGTGGTAATAGCATCGTAGTGGTGGTAGTAGTGTCGTAGTGGTGGTGGTAGTGTCGTAGTGGTAGTAGAGTATCGTAGTGGTGGTAGTAGCATCGTAGTGGTGAAATAGTAGCATCGTAGTAGTGGTAGTAGTATCGTGGTAGTAGTGGTGGTGGTAGTAGTGTCGTGTGGTGGTAGCATCGTAGTATCGTAGTGGTGGTAGTAGTATCGTAGTGGTAGTAGTATCGTAGTGTAGTATAGTAGTAGTGGTGGTAGTAGTATCGTAGTGGTGGTAGTAGTATCGTAGTGGTGGTAGTAGTATCGTAGTGGTAGTAGTATCGTAGTGGTAGTAGTACCGTAGTGGTAGTAGTACCGTAGTGTAGTAGTATCGTAGTGGTGGTAGTAGTACCGTGGTGGTAGTAGTATATCGTAGTGGTGGTGGTGGTAGTATCGTAGTGGTGGTAGTAGTATCATAGTGGTGGTGGTAGTGAGTATCGTAGTGGTGGTGGTAGTATCGTAGTGGTGGTGGTAGTATCGTAGTGGTGGTAGTAGGATCGTAATGGTGGTAGTATCGTAGTAGTGGTAGTAGTATCGTAGTGGTGGTAGTAGTATCGTAGGTAGTAGTGTAGTAGTAGTATCGTAGTAGTACCGGTAATGTGCTCGTGTGTAGTGATGGTGGTAGTAGTATCGTAGTGGTAGTAGTATCGTAGTGGTGGTAGTAGTACCGTGGTGGTAGTAGTATCGTAGTGGTAGTGGTATCGTAGTGGTAGTACCATCGTAGTAGTATCGTAGTATTAGTAGCATCGTAGTGGTGGTAGTAGTATCGTAGTGGTAGTAGCATCATAGGGATAGTAGCATCGTAGTGGTAGTATTAGTATCGTAGTGGTAGTAGCATCATAGTGGTGGTAGTATCGTAGTGGTGGTAGTAGCATCGTAGTGGTAGTAGTATTGAATTAGTAACAATAGTCTCGTAGTGGTCGAAATACTCGTAGTGGTGGTAGTAGTATCATAGTAGTGGTGAGTAGTATCGTAGTGGTGGTGGTA
>NC_056431.1:78057327-78067740 GCF_018296145.1 Oncorhynchus tshawytscha
TAGATGGTGACTTTACAAAGCGCGTCACACTATATTTAATGATAACACGTGGTGCACGTGGGAAGCAGACTCCCAACTCTGGATAAGCTGTGTCAAATACCCTCAGACCAAAGATGATGAATTGTGTGTTAGAGGAAACACTCCAACTTTAACTGTGAATTCTACTGCTGTTCTATTAAACTGATTGTGACGGACATTTATTAAAGTCTTGATCAGTTGCACATCTCCCATAAGTACATTGCAATAAATAGAAACATACCTACCATTGTATCTACAAAGTGTATTTATTTGGAATATATTCATCTGCTTACACAAGCTACGGCTTTAAAATTACACAGAAAATGTATATTTAAAATCCAGTTTCCATTGAAACTCATGAATCAGTAACCTACAGTACACTTTGAATTTCAATGGTTTTCTTAAAGCCGAGTGGTTCATGGGATGTACATGAAGGATATGGGGGCAGTAACTTATTGCTATCTATTTTGAGAGCTCGGGTGAGTCAGTTTTTCCATGTATTCATTCAACATGGTAAATTAACTTGAACGTGTGACTCCCACATCCATACATCACCACAAAACACGTAGCTAGAGAGATCATTAACATCATAACATGTAGCTAGAGAGATCATTAACATCATAACATGTAGCTAGAGAGATCATTAACATCATAACATGTAGCTAGAGAGATCATTAACATAACATGTAGCTAGAGAGATCATTAACATAACATGTAGCTAGAGAGATCATTAACATCATAACATGTAGCTAGAGAGATCATTAACATCATAACATGTAGCTAGAGAGATCATTAACATAACATGTAGCTAGAGAGATCGCTAACGTCATAACATGTAGCTAGAGAGATCATTAACATAACACGTAGCTAGAGAGATCATTAACATAACATGTAGCTAGAGAGATCGCTAACGTCATAACGTGTAGCTAGAGAGATCATTAACATCATAACACGTAGCTAGAGAGATCGCTAACGTCATAACGTGTAGCTAGAGAGATCATTAACATCATAACGTGTAATTGGGGATGTGATGTAGAAACAAGATGTTTGTTTCAGGACAGCATTCAGTTCTTGCTATGAGCGAGATGGATATGTGTGCATGCTAGTGCCTATATGTGCTCCCTAAAACACTTCAGGCCTTTCAGATGATGCCTGGCTATTATTTTTAAAAATGTAGAACTAGGAATAGATATAGTCCTTGGTTCACTCCAGACCTGACTGCCCTTGACCAGCACAAAAACATCCTGTGGTGTTCTGCTTTAGCATTGAATAGCCCCGTGATATGCAACTTTTCAGGGAAGTTAGGAACAAATATACACAGTCAGTTAGAAAAGCTAAGGCAAGCTTTTTCAGACAGAAATGTGCATCCTGCAGCACTAAATCAAAAAAGTTCTGGAACACTGTAAAGTCCATGGAGAATAAGAGCACCTCCTCTGGGACACTGTAAAGTCCATGGAGAATAAGAGCACCTCCTTCTGGGACACTGTAAAGACCATGGAGAATAAGAGCACCTCCTTCTGGGACACTGTAAAGACCATGGAGAATAAGAGCACCTCCTTCTGGGACACTGTAAAGTCCATGGAGAATAAGAGCACCTCCTTCTGGGACACTGTAAAGACCATGGAGAATAAGAGCACCTCCTTCTGGGACACTGTAAAGTCCATGGAGAATAAGAGCACCTCCTCCCAGCTGCCCACTGCACTGAGACTAGGATACACTGTCACCACCGATAAATCCACTATAATTGAGAATTTCAATAAGCATTTCTCTACTTCTGGCCATGCTTTCCACCTGGCTACCCCTACCCCGGTCAACTGCCCGGCACCCTCTACAGAAACCCGCCAAAGCCCCCACCATTTCTCCTTTACCCAAATCCAGATAGCCGATGTTCTGAAAGAGCTGCAAAATCTGGACCCCTACAAATCAGCTGGGCTAGACAATCTGGACCCTCTCTTTCTAAAATTATCTGCCGAAATTGTTGCAACCCCTATTACTAGCCTGTTCCTCTCTTTCGCATCGTCTGAGATTCCTAAAGATTGAAAGCTGCCGCGTCATCCCCTCTTCAAAGGCAGGAACACTCTAGACCCAAACTGCTACAGACCTATATCTATCCTACCCTGCCTTTCTAAGGTCTTCGAAAGCCAAGTTAACAAACAGATTACCGACCATTTCGAATCCCACCGTACCTTCTCCGCTATGCAATCTGGTTTCAGAGCTGGCCATGGGTGCACCTCAGTCACGCTCAAGGTCCTAAACGGCATCATAACCGCCATCGATAAAAGACAGTACTGTGCAGCCGTATTCATTGACCTGGCCAAGGCTTTCGAATCTGTCAATCACAGCATTCTTATTGGCAGACTCAACAGCCTTGGTTTCTCAAATGACTGCCTCGCCTGGTTCACCAACTATTTCTCAGATAGAGTTCAGTGTGTCAAATCGGAGGGCCTGTTGTCCGGACCTCTGGCAGTCTCTATGGGGGTGCCACAGGGTTCAATTCTTGGACCGACTCTCTTTTCTGTATACATCAATGATGTCGCTCTCGCTGCTGGTGAGTCTCTGATCCACCTCTACGCAGACGTCGTCTCCAACATCGTCACCATTGTCCCCTCCAACATCGTCACCATTGTCCCCTCCAACATCGTCACCATTGTCCCCTCCAAAATCGTCACCTCCAACATCGTCTCCATTGTTCCCTCCAACATCGTCTCCATTGTCCCCTTCAACATCGTCTCCATTGTCCCCTCCAACATTGTCTCCATTGTTCCCTCCAACATCGTCACCATTGTCCCCTCTAACATCGTCCCCTCCAACATTGTCTCCATTGTCCCCTCCAACATCGTCTCCATTGTTCCCTCCAACATCGTCACCATTGTCCCCTCCAACATCGTCTCCATTGTCCCCTCCAACATCGTCACCGTTGTCCCCTCCAACATCGTCACCTCCAACATCGTCTCCATTGTCCCCTCCAACATCGTCACCGTTGTTCCTCCAACATCGTCACCTCCAACATCGTCTCCATTGTTCCTCCAACATCGTCTCCATTGTTCCTCCAACATCATCTCCATTGTCCCCTCCAACATTGTCACCATTGTCCCTCCAACATTGTCACCATTGTCCCCTCCAACATCGTCTCCATTGTTCCCTCCAACATCGTCACCATTGTCCCCTCCAACATCGTCACCATTGTCCCCTCCAACATCGTCACCATTGTCCCCTCCAACATCGTCTCCATTGTCCCCTCCAACATCGTCCTTCCAACATCGTCTCCATTGTCCCCTCCAACATCGTCTCCATTGTCCCCTCCAACATTGTCACCATTGTCCCCTCCAACATCGTCACCATTGTCCCCTCCAACATCGTCACCTCCAACATTGTCTCCATTGTCCCCTCCAACATCGTCTCCATTGTTCCCTCCAACATCATCACCATTGTCCCCTCCAACATCGTCTCCATTGTTCCCTCCAACATCGTCCCCTCCAACATCGTCTCCATTGTCCCCTCCAACATCGTCTCCATTGTCCCCTCCAACATTGTCACCATTGTCCCCTCCAACATCGTCACCATTGTCCCCTCCAACATCGTCACCTCCAACATTGTCTCCATTGTCCCCTCCAACATCGTCTCCATTGTTCCCTCCAACATCATCACCATTGTCCCCTCCAACATCGTCTCCATTGTCCCCTCCAACATCGTCCCCTCCAACATCGTCACCATTGTCCCCACCAACATCGTCTCCATTGTTCCCTCCAACATCGTCACCGTTGTCCCCTCCAACATCGTCACCTCCAACATCGTCACCATTGTCCCCTCCAACATCGTCTTCATTGTCCCCTCCAACATCGTCACCATTGTCCCCTCCAACATCGTCACCATTGTCCCCTCCAACATCGTCACCTCCAACATCGTCTCCATTGTTCCCTCCAACATCGTCTCCATTGTCCCCTTCAACATCGTCTCCATTGTCCCTCCAACATCGTCTCCATTGTTCCCTCCAACATCGTCACCATTGTCCCCTCCAACATCGTCTCCATTGTCCCCTCCAACATCATCATCATTGTCCCCTCCAACATCGTCCCCTCCAACATCGTCACCATTGTCCCCACCAACATCGTCTCCATTGTTCCCTCCAACATCGTCACCGTTGTCCCCTCCAACATCGTCACCTCCAACATCGTCACCATTGTCCCCTCAACATTGTCCCCTCCAACATCGTCTCCATTGTCCCCTCCAACATTGTCTCCATTGTCCCCTCCAACATCGTCACCGTTGTTCCCTCCAACATCGTCACCTCCAACATCGTCTCCATTGTTCCCTCCAACATCGTCTCCATTGTTCCCCCCAACATCGTCTCCATTGTCCCCTCCAACATTGTCACCATTGTCCCCTCCAACATCGTCTCCATTGTTCCCTCCAACATCGTCTCCATTGTTCCCTCCAACATCGTCACCATTGTCCCCTCCAACATCGTCTCCATTGTTCCCTCCAACATCGTCTCCATTGTTCCCTCCAACATCGTCTCCATTGTTCCCTCCAACATCGTCTCCATTGTCCCCTCCAACATTGTCACCATTGTCCCCTCCAACATTGTCACCATTGTCCCCTCCAACATCGTCTCCATTGTTCCCTCCAACATCGTCACCATTGTCCCCTCCAACATCGTCACCATTGTCCCCTCCAACATCGTCACCATTGTCCCCTCCAACATCGTCTCCATTGTCCCCTCCAACATCGTCCCCTCCAACATCGTCTCCATTGTCCCCTCCAACATCGTCTCCATTGTCCCCTCCAACATTGTCACCATTGTCCCCTCCAACATCGTCACCATTGTCCCCTCCAACATCGTCACCTCCAACATTGTCTCCATTGTCCCCTCCAACATCGTCTCCATTGTTCCCTCCAACATCATCACCATTGTCCCCTCCAACATCGTCTCCATTGTTCCCTCCAACATCGTCACCTCCAACATCGTCACCATTGTCACCTCCAACATCGTCTCCATTGTTCCCTCCAAGCTTGTCACCAGTGGGATGTGTGGTGCCGGGACAACAACCTCTCCCTCAACATCAATGGAGCTGATCGTTGACTAAAGGAAACAGGGTGGCCCCCATCCACATCAACCGGGCTGTAGTAGAGCGGCTCGAGAGCTTCAAGTTCCTCGGTGTCCAAATCACTAATGACAGCACCTCTTTCCCCTCAGGAGGTTGAAAAGGTTTAGCATGGGCCCTCAAATCCTCAAAAAGTTCTACAGCTGCACCATTGAGAGCATCTTGACTGGCTGCATAACTGCTGGTTATGGCAACAGCATTGCCTTCAATCGCATGGCGCTACAGAGGGTGGTGCGGCCAGCCCGGTATATCACTGGGACTGAGCTCCCTGCCATCCAGAACCTCTATATCAGAGGGTGGTGCGGCCAGCCCGGTACATCACTGGGGCCAAGCTCCTTGCCATCCAGGACCTCTATATCAGGCGGTGTGAAAGGAAGTCCCGGAAAATGGTTAAAGACTCCAACCACCCAAGACATCGACTATCCTCTCTGCTTCCTGATGGCAGGCGGTACCGGAGCATCAAGTCTGACACCAACAGGCTCCTAACGGCTTCTATCCCCAAGACATAGACTATCCTCTCTGATTCCTGATGGCAGGCGGTACCGGAGCATCAAGTCTGACACCAACAGGCTCCTGAACAGCTTCTATCCCCAAAACAGGAAAATCAAAATAAATCAGCCAAGACCTCAGAAAAAAAATTGTAGACCTCCACAAGTCTGGTTCATCCTTGGGAGTCATTTCCAAACCCCTGAAGGTACCACGTTCATCTGTACAAACAATAGTACGCAAGTATAAACACCAAGGGACCACGCAGCCGTCATACTGCTCAGGAAGGAGACGTGTTCTGTCTCCTAGAGATGAACGTACTTTGGTGCGAAAATTGAAAATCAATCCCAGAACAACAACAAAGGACCTTGTGAAGATACTGGAGGAAACAGGTACAAAAGTATCTATATCCACAGTAAAATGAGTCCTACATCGACATAACCCGAAATGCCACTCAGCAAGGAAGAAGCCACTGCTCCAAAACCACCATAAAAAAGCCAGACTACGGTTTGCAACTGCACATGGGGACAAAGATCGTACTTTTTGGAGAAATGTCCTCTGATCTGATGAAACAAAAATAGAACTGTTTGGCCATAATGACCATTGTTATGTTTGGAGGAAAAAGGGGGAGGCTTGCAAGCCGAAGGACACCATCCCAACCATGAAGCACACGGCTGGCAGCATCATTTTGTGGGGGTGCTTTGCTGCAGGAGGGACTGGTAGACTTCACAAAATAGATGGCATCATGAGCGATGAAAATTATGTGGATATATTGAAGCAATATCTCAAGACATCAGTCAGGAAGTTAAAGCTTGGTTGCAAATGGGTCTTCCAAATGGACAATGACCCCAAGCATACTATCAAAGTTGTGGCAAATGGCTTAAGGACAACAAAGTCAAGGTATTGGAGTGGCCATCACAAAGCCCTGACCTCAATCCTATAGAACATTTGTGGGCAGAACTGGAAAAGTGTGTGCGAGCAAGGAGGCCTACAAACCTGACTCAGTTACACCAGCTCTGTCAGGAGGAATGGGCCAAAATTCACCCAACTTATTGTGGGAAGCTTGTGGAAGGCTACCTGAAACATTCTAAACTTCTGACCCACTGAGAATGTGATGAAAGAAATAAAAGCTGAAATAAATCATTCTCTCAACTATTATTCTGACATTTCACATTCTGAAAATAAAGTGGTGATCCTAACTGACCTAAGACAGGGCATTTTACGAGGATTAAATGTCAGGAGTTGTGAAAACTGAGTTTAAATGTATTTGGTTAAGGTGTACGTAAATTTCCGACTTCAACTGCATCTACCTCCATCACTCCAGTATCCCTGTCTCCTTCCCCCATACATATCTACCTCCATCACTCCAGTATCCCTGTCTCCTTCCCCCTATACATATCTACCTCCATCACTCCAGTATCCCTGTCCCCTTCCCCCTATACATATCTACCTCCATCACTCCAGTATCCCTGTACATTATAAATATGCTATTGAACTGACCCTGTATATAGTATTAACTGACCCTGTATATAGTATGGTATTAACTGACCCTGTATATAGTATGGTACTAACTGACCCTGTATATAGTATGGTATTAACTGACCCTGTATATAGTATGGTATTAACTGACCCTGTATATAGTATGGTATTAACTGACCCTGTATATAGTATGGTATTAACTGACCCTGTATATAGTATGGTATTAACTGACCCTGTATATAGTATGGTATTAACTGACCCTGTATATAGTATGGTATTAACTCACCCTGTATATAGTATGGTATTAACTGACCCTGTATATAGTATGGTACTAACTGACCCTGTATATAGTATGGTATTAACTGACCCTGTATATAGCTTCTTACATTGTGATGTTATTTTTAGGTTTGTTTCTGTTTGTTCTACCTTGTTATCTTTACATTGATATTGATTACTGCATTGGTGGGGTTAGAACTTGCAAGAAAGGCATTTCACTGTACTTAACAGGTGACATTGACTTGAAACTCTCCCCTCTCCTGCTGCCTTTCTCTTCTCTCTCTCTCTCTCTCTCTCTCTCTGTCTCTCTCTGTCTCTCTCTCTGTCTCTCTCTCTCTCCTCTTTGACTCTCCCTCTCTCCTCTTTGACTCCCCCTCTCTCCTCTTTGACTCCCCCTCTCTCCTCTTTGACTCCCCCTCTCTCCTCTTTGACTCCCCCTCTCCTCTTTGACTCCCTCTCTCTCCTCTTTGACTCCCCTCTCTCCTCTTTGACTCCCCCTCCCCTTTGACTCCCCCTCTCCTCTTTGACTCCCCCTCTCTCATCTTTGACTCCCCCTCTCTCCTCTTTGACTCCCCCTCTCTCCTCTTTGACTCCCCCTCTCTCCTCTTTGACTCCCCCTCTCTCCTCTTTGACTCCCCCTCTCTCCTCTTTGACTCCCCCTCTCCCTCTCCTCTTTGACTCCCTCTCTCCTCTTTGACTCCCTCTCTCCTCTTTGACTCCCCCTCTCCCTCTTTGACTCCCCCTCTCTCCTCTTCCACTTCCCTCTCTCCTCTTTTAACCTCTCTCTCTCCCTCTCCCCCTCCCTCCCTCCCTCCCTCCCTCCCTCCTCCCTCCAGGCATGAGGAGTTGCTGTCCCAGGGAGGTTTGTACTCTGCTATGTGGCTGAAACAGCAGCACAGCACAGCCAAGACAGAGACATACAACTCTAACCCAGAGGGTCAGCAGGCCACTACTCCCCACCACGGTCCCTGAGCCAGTATCCCAGCACAGAGCTAACCTACAGCTAACCAGGGAACAGAGGAGCAGATTGAGCCAGGATAGAGCTCAACCATCTGAAGGAAAAGATTCAAATCATATTGTGGCATTTTGGGCGGGTACGGCGAGGTTCTGAGGCGAGTTTCAAACTTAGCATCCTAATGTACAGCATCCAAGATACATTACTGCTGCTCCAAGAAAAGCTGGTTACACTAGACGGTGACTTTAGAAAACTAGTTACACTAGACGGTGACTTTAGAAAACTAGTTACACTAGACGGTGACTTTAGAAAACTAGTTACACTAGACGGTGACTTTAGAAAACTAGTTACACTAGATGGTAACTTTACAAAGCGAGTTACACTAGATGGTGACTTTACAAAGCTAGTTACACTAGATGGTGACTTTACAAAGCTAGTTACACTAGATGGTACAGTGCCTTGCGAAAGTATTCGCCCCCTTTGAACTTTGCGACCTTTTGCCACATTTCAGGCTTCAAACATAAAGATATAAAACTGTATTTTTTTGTGAAGAATCAACAACAAGTGGGACACAATCATGAAGTGGAATGACATTTATTGGATATTTCAAACTTTTTTAACAAATCAAAAACTGAAAAATTGGGCGTGAAAAATTATTCAGCCCCCTTAAGTTAATACTTTGTAGCGCCACCTTTTGCTGCGATTACAGCTGTAAGTCGCTTGGGGTATGTCTCTATCAGTTTTGCACATCAAGAGACTGAAATTGTTTCCCATTCCTCCTTGCAAAACAGCTCGAGCTCAGTGAGGTTGGATGGAGAGCATTTGTGAACAGCAGTTTTCAGTTCTTTCCACAGATTCTCGATTGGATTCAGGTCTGGACTTTGACTTGGCCATTCTAACACCTGGATATGTTTATTTTTGAACCATTCCATTGTAGATTTTGCTTTATGTTTTGGATCATTGTCTTGTTGGAAGACAAATCTCCGTCCCAGTCTCAGGTCTTTTGCAGACTCCATCAGGTTTTCTTCCAGAATGGTCCTGTATTTGGCTCCA
The DNA here is from genome assembly GCF_018296145.1 of Oncorhynchus tshawytscha. Classification (NCBI taxonomy): domain Eukaryota; kingdom Metazoa; phylum Chordata; class Actinopteri; order Salmoniformes; family Salmonidae; genus Oncorhynchus; species Oncorhynchus tshawytscha. Next base: position 78,066,700 of record NC_056431.1, read on the forward strand.
TCCATCTTCCCATCAATTTTAACCATCTTCCCTGTCCCTGCTGAAGAAAAGCAGGCCCAAACCATGATGCTGTCACCACCATGTTTGACAGTGGGGATGGTGTGTTCAGGGTGATGAGCTGTGTTGCTTTTACGCCAAACATAACATTTTGCATTGTTGCCAAAAAGTTCAATTTTGGTTTCATCTGACCAGAGCACCTTCTTCCACATGTTTGGTGTGTCTCCCAGGTGGCTTGTGGCAAACTTTAAACAACACTTTTTATGGATATCTTTAAGAAATGGCTTTCTTCTTGCCACTCTTCCATAAAGGCCAGATTTGTGCAATATACGACTGATTGTTGTCCTATGGACAGAGTCTCCCACCTCAGCTGTAGATCTCTGCAGTTCATCCAGAGTGATCATGGGCCTCTTGGCTGCATCTCTGATCAGTCTTCTCCTTGTATGAGCTGAAAGTTTAGAGGGACGGCCAGGTCTTGGTAGATTTGCAGTGGTCTGATACTCCTTCCATTTCAATATTATCGCTTGCACAGTGCTCCTTGGGATGTTTAAAGCTTGGGAAATCTTTTTTGTATCCAAATCCGCTTTGAACTTCTTCACAACAGTATCTCGGACCTGCCTGGTGTGTTCCTTGTTCTTCATGATGCTCTCTGCGTTTTTAACGGACCTCTGAGACTATCACAGTGCAGGTGCATTTATACGGAGACTTGATTACACACAGGTGGATTGTATTTATCATCATTAGTCATTTAGGTCAACATTGGATCATTCAGAGATCCTCACTGAACTTCTGGAGATAGTTTGCTGCACTGAAAGTAAAGGGGCTGAATAATTTTGCACGCCCAATTTTTCAGTTTTTGATTTGTTAAAAAAGTTTGAAATTCCAATAAATGTCGTTCCACTTCATGATTGTGTCCCACTTGTTGTTGATTCTTCACAAAAATACAGTTTTATATCTTTATGTTTGAAGCCTGAAATGTGGCAAAAGGTCGCAAAGTTCAAGGGGGCCGAATACTTTCGCAAGGCACTGTAACTTTACAAAGCT
>NC_056431.1:78067840-78095340 GCF_018296145.1 Oncorhynchus tshawytscha
CCCTACTACCCTACCTTCGTCCCTACTGCCTACTAGCTCTGATCTGGCAGACTCACTAAACACAAATGCTTTGTTTGTAAATTATGTCTGAGTGTTGGAGCCTCTGGCTATCCGTCAATAAAAATAAAATAAAATTGTGCCGTCTGGTTTGCTTAAACAACATCAATTTGGTGGTTAGACCAAATTAAACCAAACTTATGTTACAAGATGAGTTGCCAAAGGAGTCATGTCTCTGCATTATCTAACATGAGTTTAACTTCTATGTCGTTAACACTGAATCTAATATTCATATCATAAATTCACATTTCTTAGAACATAAAACCCCTTTTCTTCGTGATTTGGCTTTTGTCTTTGCGAATGTTTCCCTTTTTTTGTTGTTGACACTCTATCACTGTTTTATTGGTTATATTATTTACTTATTTTATTCTGCCAAAGCAGAAGCTGTACAGGAACATGCTAGTTTTTATAATGAGGTTTTTTCCCGCTTTGTCCAAGTTCAATAAAGTTCTCAAAATATACATATATATTTTTTCTCTCTTTGTTTTCTTTTTTTTAAAATGTATTATTTACAAATGAAATCCAAATCAAATGTATTTATAAAGCCCTTCGTACATCAGCTGATATCTCAAAGTGCTGTACAGAAACCCAGCCTAAAACCCCAAACAGCAAGCAATGCAGGTGTAGAAGCACGGTGGCTAGGAAAAACTCCCTAGAAAGGCCAGAAACTAGGAAGAAACCTAGAGAGGAACCAGGCTATGAGGAAAAACTCCCTGGAAAGGAAGAAACCTAGAGAGGAACCAGGCTATGAGGAACAACTCCCTAGAAAGGAAGAAACCTAGAGAGGAACCAGGCTATGAGGAAAAACTCCCTAGAAAGGAAGAAACCTAGAGAGGGACCAGGCTATGAGGAAAAACTCCCTAGAAAGGAAGAAACCTAGAGAGGAACCAGGCTATGAGGAAAAACTCCCTGGAAAGGAAGAAACCTAGAGAGGAACCAGGCTCTGAGGAAAAACTCCCTGGAAAGGAAGAAACCGTATATTGTAAACACCATGACTTGATAAATTGTTTCCACCAGGTGATGTTAGCCATTGACTTATAGATTCTAGCTTTAAATCGACCAGTGATTAATCCAGCTGCCTACATGCTAATTTAGTTCCTAGTATATTATCCTACTGCAGCAGTATACTGACATTTTGAGGTTTGACCAACCATCAACCATGTATTTGCTGATTACATGCACACACGTCATACATACATTATGACTTATTTATCTCCCTCATATTAATTAAGTATGCTGTACCAATATTGTTGATGCCTATACTGCAATTTTGTATGACCTCATCAAGGATCAAGCCCTGAAATCTCAACTGCATTTCCTTGATTCCTCACGTCCTCACGCCTCACCTCCTTCTCAAAAACCTATTGGAAGAGAAGGTCAGAGGTCCCGCCTCTCTGACCTTCTTCCTCCAATGGGTTTTGAGAAGGAGGTGAGAGAGAGAGAGAGAGAGAGAGAGAGAGAGAGAGAGAGAGAGAGAAGAGGATGTGTGGAGAATGCAATTGAGATTGTCCCAGTGCCTCTATCTGCTGGCGAGATGTAGTGTCGTAGGAATTCCACTAGAGGTCAGTAATGCCACATCAGTAGAGTTTCATCTCCTACTGGACTGAAGGCAACATGTGACAGTGGTTAGTTACTCTAGTAAACCTTGTCTTTCCCTCACTAGTTGTATTGAACCTCACCAACTCCATCCACAAGATACATTTTAGTGGAGGATGTTGGTATGAGACTTTTCCTGTGTTTATGTAAAGTGAAATATTATGATTACACTTGAGTATTTAAAAATGTAATCTTTATTTAACTAGGCAAGTCAGTTAACAGCTAATTCTTATTTACAATGACGGCCTGCACCGGACAACACTGGGACAATTGTGAGCCACCCTAAGGAACTTCCAATCACATGTGATACAGCCTGGATTTGAACCAGGGACTGTAGTGACTCCCCTTGCACTGAGATGCAGTTTCTCAGACATCTGCGCCACTCAGGAGCCCATTTAGCAGACGCTCTTACAGTAGTGAGGGCATACATTCTATATTATAGTTATATTGTTACTGTCAGTACATATAAAACCACCATGAGAGATTGTTCTGGTCAGTGGATTTACAGCTGTCGGTGGTCGGCCGGATGAAAGTCATGTTGTGCCTCACTCTTTGTCCTAATCAATCTCCTCGGCAACCACCGCAGACAGTCCTCCTCACAACACCCCAGCCAAGAGACAAGCTACCCCATAGACCTCACCACAGACACCTCCTCACAACACCCCAGCCAGGAGACCAGCTACCCCATAAACCTCACCACAGACACCCCAGCCAGGAGACAAGCCATCCCACAAACCTCACCACAGACACTCCTCCTCCCAAAATGCACCCTGTTCCCTTTATAGTGCACTACTGTTGAGCAGGTCCCATATGGTTAGTGCACTATAGGGCTCTGGTCAAAAGTAGGCCGAGTGGAATAAATAGGGAATAAGGTGCCATTTGGGACAGGCACCTTTGATAAAGATGAGGGAAAAAAAGAGGCAACCATTTTTGTTTTGCTAAATTGTCTTGGTGAAGTTCCTGATCCACTGACCTTAACAAAAGGTCCCCTGGACCAATGGAAGCAACAATAACCGCAGAACATCAAACTCCACCACCATTTTCTTTTACAGTAGGTATGGGGGTTCTCCTCGACGCATAGCCCGCCGCTGGTGTGGGCGTGGCCAAAGAACTGTATTTTTCATGTCGTCTGACCGTAGCAACGGTTCAAATCCAAGTGCCGTTGCGTGTTTAGCAAAACACCAGGCGTTTGCATTGGTTGGATGACATGAAAATAGAGCTCTTTGGCCACGCCCACACCAGCGGTGGATTTAGAGTCATACAACATACTGTAGCTCATACAGTATAGTATAGTCATATAGTATAGTCATATAGTATAGTCATATAGTATAGTCATATAGTATAGTCATATAGTATAGCAATATAGTATAGTCATATAGTATAGTCATATAGTATAGCAATATAGTATAGTAATATAGTATAGCAATATAGTATAGTAATATAGTATAGTTTAGTAATACAGTATAGTATTCTAATACAGTATAGTATAGTAATACAGAATATAGTATAGTAATACAATATAGTATAGTAATACAGTATAGTATAGCAATACAGCATAGTATAGTAATACAGTATATAGTATAGTAATACAATATGGCATAGTAATAGACCATAGTATAGTAATACTGCATAGTAACACAGTATAGTAATAGAGTATAGTAATACAGTATAGTAATACAGTATAGTAATACAGTATATCAATACAATATAGTATAGTAATACAGTATATCAATACAATATAGTACAGTAATACAGTATATCAATACAATATAGTATAGTAATACAGTATATCAATACAATATAGTACAGTAATACAGTATATCAATACAATATAGTATAGTAATACTGCATAGTAGGGTAATACAGCAGAGTAGAGTAATACAATATAGTACAGTTATACAGTATAGTATAGTAATACAGTATAGTATAGTTCTACAGTATAGTAATAATATATAGTGTAGTTATACAGTATAATATAGTAATACAATATAGTATAGTAATACAACATAGTATAGTAATAAAGTATAGCACTACAATATAGTACAGTTATACAGTATAGTAATACAATATAGTATAGTTCTACAGTATAGTAATAATATATAGTATAGTTATACAGTATAATATAGTAATACAATATAGTATAGTAATACAATATAGTATAGTAATACAGTATAGTAACTTAGTAACACAGTATGGTATAGTAATACAGTATAGTAATATAGTACAGTAATACAGTATAGTAATATAGTACAGTAATACAGTATAGTAATACAGCATAGTATAGTAATACAGTATAGTAATATAGTATAGTAATACAGTATAGTAATACAATATAGTAATACAATATAGTATAGTAATACAATATAGTATAGTGATACAGTATAGTAATATAGTATAGTAATACAGTATAGTAATACAATATAGTAATACAATATAGTATAGTAATACAATATAGTATAGTGATACAGTATAGTATAGCACTACAATGTAGTACAGTTATACAGTATAGTATAGTAATACAATATAGTATAGTTGTTTAGTACAGTGTAGTAATACAATATAGTATAGTAATATAGTATAGTAATACAACATAGTGTAGTTATACAGTATAGTATTGTAATACATCACAGTACATCACTGGGGCCGAGCTCCCTGCCAACCAGGAACTCCCTACCAGGCGGTCTCAGAAGAAGGCCATAAAAATTGTCAAAAGACTACACCAAGTCATAGACTGTTCTCTCTGCTACCGCCCGGCAAGCGGTACCGATGCACCCAGTCTGGATCCAATAGGGCCAGATGCCATTAGATTGCTAAATAGTTCGTTAAATAGTTAACCAAATAGCTACCCGGACTATCTGCATTGATCTGCACTCTGTTGACTCATCACATTCACTGCTGCTTCTGTTTATTATCTATCCTGTTGCCTAGTCACTTTATTCCTAGTCATATGTACATACCTACCTCAATTACCTCGTACCCCTGCACATTGACTCAGTACTGGTACCCCTTGTATTTAGCCAAGTTATCTTTACTCATTGTGTATTTATTATTACTTTTATTAAGCGTAATTAATTTGATATATTTAAATTATTTTCTCAATGCGTTGTAGTGAATGGCTCGTATGCAAACATTTCACTGTTACTCTACACCTGTTGTTTTACAAAAAAACATTTTAACCTGGTCACATGGAGTTCTTATTCTTATTGCATCAGAGATGTGTCTGCGGACTATAAGGCTGCTCTACCTCATCGTTAAGCTTTATGGTTTTCAAAGTCAACGGTAGAAACCTGTCTTTCCAGCACAGAGTCAATGCACACACTGTGGATTCTAAGTAAATAGAGCTACCTCATTGGTAAGTAGCTACTGCCTTAAAATAGAGCTACCTCATTGGTAAGTAGCTACTGCCTTAAAATAGAGCTACCTCATTGGTAAGTAGCTACTGCCTTAAAATAGAGCTTCCTCGTTGGTAAGTAGCTACTGCCTTAAAATAGAGCTACCTCATTGGTAAGTAGCTACTGCCTTAAAATAGAGCATTGGTAAGTAGCTACTGCCTTAAAATAGAGCTACCTCATTGCTAAGTAGCTACTGCCTTAAAATAGAGCTACCTCATTGCTAAGTAGCTACTGCCTTAAAATGAGCTACCTCATTGCTAAGTAGCTACTGCCTTAAAATAGAGCTTCCTCATTGCTAAGTAGCTACTGCCTTAAAATAGAGCTACCTCATTGCTAGATGTGTCTGCGGACTATAAGGCTGCTCTACCTCATCGTTAAGCTTTATGGTTTTCAAAGTCAACGGTAGAAACCTGTCTTTCCAGCACAGAGTCAATGCACACACTGTGGATTCCTAGTAAATAGAGCTACCTCATTGGTAAGTAGCTACTGCCTTAAAATAGAGCTACCTCATTGGTAAGTAGCTACTGCCTTAAAATAGAGCTACCTCATTGCTAAGTAGCTACTGCCTTAAAATAGAGCTACCTCATTGCTAAGTAGCTACTGCCTTAAAATAGAGCTTCCTCATTGCTAAGTAGCTACTGCCTTAAAATAGAGCTTCCTCATTGGTAAGTAGCTACTGCCTTAAAATAGAGCATTGGTAAGTAGCTACTGCCTTAAAATAGAGCATTGGTAAGTAGCTACTGCCTTAAAATAGAGCTTCCTCATAGGTAATTAGCTACTGCCTTAAAATAGAGCTACCTCATTGGTAAGTAGCTACTACCTTAAAATAGAGCATTGGTAAGTAGCTACTGCCTTAAAATAGAGCTACCTCATTGCTAAGTAGCTACTGCCTTAAAATAGAGCTTCCGCATTGCTAAGTAGCTACTGCCTTAAATAGAGCTACCTCATTGGTAAGTAGCTACTGCCTTAAAATAGAGCTTCCGCATTGCTAAGTAGCTACTGCCTTAAAATAGAGCTACCTCATTGGTACTTAGCTACTGCCTTAAAATAGAGCTTCCTCATTGGTAAGTAGCTACTGCCTTAAAATAGAGCTTCCTCATTGGTACTTAGCTACTGCCTTAAAATAGAGCTACCTCATTGCTAAGCAGCTACTGCCTTAAAATAGAGCTACCTCATTGCTAAGTAGCTACTGCCTTAAAATAGAGCTACCTCATTGCTAAGTAGCTACTGCCTTAAAATAGAGCTACCTCACTGCTAGATGTGTCTGCGGACTATAAGGCTGCTCTACCTCATCGTTAAGCTTTATGGTTTTCAAATTCAACGGTAGAAACCTGTCTTTCCAGCACAGAGTCAATGCACACACTGTGGATTCCTAGTAAATAGAGCTACCTCATTGCTAAGTAGCTACTGCCTTAAAATAGAGCTACCTCATTGCTAAGTAGCTACTGCCTTAAAATAGAGCTACCTCATTGCTAAGTAGCTACTGCCTTAAAATAGAGCTTCCTCATTGCTAAGTAGCTACTGCCTTAAAATAGAGCTTCCTCATTGGTAAGTAGCTACTGCCTTAAAATAGAGCTTCCTCATTGGTAAGTAGCTACTGCCTTAAAATAGAGCTTCCTCATTGGTAAGTTGCTACTGCCTTAAAATGGAGCATTGGTAAGTAGCTACTGCCTTAAAATAGAGTTTCCTCATTGCTAAGTAGCTACTGCCTTAAAATAGAGCATTGGTAAGTAGCTACTGCCTTAAAATATAGTTTCCTTATTGCTAAATAGCTACTGCCTTAAAATAGAGGTTTTTCATTGGTAATTAGCTACAGCCTTAAAATAGAGCTTTTTCATTGGTAAGTAGCTACTGCCTTAAAATAGAGCATTGGTAAGTAGCTACTGCCTTAAAATAGAGCTTCCTCATTGGTAAGTAGCTACTGCCTTAAAATAGAGCATTGGTAAGTAGCTACTGCCTTAAAATAGAGTTACCTCATTGCTAAGTAGCTACTGCCTTAAAATAGAGCTACCTCATTGGTAACTAGCTACTGCCTTAAAATAGAGCTTCTTCATCGGTAAGTAGCTACTGCATTAAAACAGGAATTTCATTCTGTCTTGAATAGTTTGATTTATTCGACTCAGATTATTTAATGCATTGAATGCTAACTGACTAATAAACCATCCCTTATTCTAACTGTAATGAACCATTCCTCAGGCTAACTGTAATGAACCATCCCTTATGTGTCAGACGTGTGCGTACTGGTAGAGAAGTCAGGTGCAGGAGAGCAGAGAGTTGTGAACAGACGCACACTTTATTGAGGCAGGAGAGAATAACAGACAGATGCAACTGCATAAAAAACCTCCAGTCAGCAAGGCAAAGTGTAACACGCGCAAGAAGTCTGTCACACCCTGACCATAGTTTGCTTTGAATGTTTCTATGTTTTGGTCGGTCAGGGTGTGATCTGAGTGGGCATTCTATGCTGGATGTCTTGTTTGTCTATTTCTATGTCTGGCCTGATATGGTTCTCAATCAGAGGCAGATGTTACTCATTGTCTCTGATTGGGAACCATATTTAGGTAGCCTGGGTTTCACTGTGTGTTTGTGGGTGATTGTTCCTGTCTCTGTGTTTTGCACCAGATAGGACTGTTTTAGGTTTTCCACGTTTGTTGTTTTGTTAGTTTATTCGTGTACAGTTTCTTTATTAAAGTACAATGAATAAGAACCACGCTGCATTTTGGTCCGCCTCTACTTCACCTAAAGAAAACCGTGACAAAGTCACAAATCATAAACTGTCAAAACATATAAACAAGCTTCGTGGAAACAACACGGAATAAACGCACACTAGCCAAGTGCGTACAAAACGTAACACACAAACAATTACACACAAAGACATGATGGGGAACAGAGGAATAAAAACATGTAGTGTTATTGGGGGAATGAAAACCAGGTGTGCAGGGAACAAGACAAAACAAATGGATACATGAAAAATGGAGCAGCGATGGCTAGAAAACCCGTGACGTCAACCGCTGACCGCCGCCTGAACAATGAGAGGAGCCGTGACGTGACATTATGCTAACTGTAATGAACCATCCCTCATGCTGACTGACTAATAAACCATCCCTCATGCTGACTGACTAATAAACCACCCCTTACGCTAACTGACTAATAAAACATCCTTCATGCTGACTGACTAATAAACCATCCCACATGCAAACTGTAATGAACCATCCTTCATGCTGACTGACTAATAAACCATCCCTCATGCTGACTGACTAATGAACCATCCCTCATGCTGACTGACTAATAAACCATACTTCATGCTAACTGACTAATAAATCATCCCTCATGCTGACTGACTAATAAACCATCCTTCATGCTGACTGACCAATAAACCATCCTTCATGCTAACTGACTAATAAACCATCCCTCATGCTGACTGACTAATAAACCATCCCTCATGCTGACTGACTAATAAACCATCCTTCATGCTGACTGACTAATAAGCCATCCCTCATGCTGACTGACTAATAAACCATCCCTCATGCTGACTGACGAATAAACCATCCTTCATGCTAACTGACTAATAAACTATCCCTCATTCAAACTGTAATAAACCATCCCTCATGCTAACTGACTAATAAACTATCCCTCATTCAAACTGTAATAAACCATCCCTCATGCTAACTGACTAATAAACCATCCTTCATGCTGACTGACTAATAAACCATCCATCATGCAAACTGTAATAAACCATCCCTCATGCTAACTGACTAATAAACTATCCCTCATTCAAACTGTAATAAACCATCCCTCATGCTGACTGACTAATAAACCATCCTTCATGCTAACTAATAAACCATCATTCATGCTGACTGACTAATAAACCAACCTTCATGCTAACTAATAAACCATCCCTCATGCTAACTGACTAATAAACCATCCCTCATGCTGACTGACTAATAAACCATCCTTCATGCTAACTAATAAACCATCCCTCATGCTGACTGACTAATAAACCATCCCTCATGCTGACTGACTAATAAACCATCCCTCATGCTAACTGACTAATAAACCATCCTTCATGCTGACTGACTAATAAACCATCCTTCATGCTGACTGACTAATAAACCATCCTTCATGCTGACTGACTAATAAACCATCCTTCATGCTAACTGACTAATAAACCATCCCTCATGCTAACTGACTAATAAACCATCCTCCGTGCTAACTGATTAATTAACCATCCTTCATGCCAACTGACTAATAAACCATCCTTCATGCTGACTGACTAATAAACCATCCCACATGCAAACTGTAATGAACCATCCTTCATGCAAACCGTAATAAACCATCCTTCATGCTGACTGACTAATAAACCATCCCTCATGCTGACTGACTAATAAACAATCCCTCATGCTGACTGACTAATAAACCATCACTCATGCTGACTGACTAATAAACCATCCTTCATGCTAACTGACTAATAAACCATCCCTCATGCTGACTGACTAATAAACCATCCCTCATGCTAACTGACTAATAAACCATCCCTCATGCTGACTGACTAATAAACCATCCTTCATGCTGACTGACTAATAAGCCATCCCTCATGCTGACTGACTAATAAACCATCCCTCATGCTGACTGACGAATAAACCATCCTTCATGCTAACTGACTAATAAACTATCCCTCATTCAAACTGTAATAAACCATCCCTCATGCTAACTGACTAATAAACTATCCCTCATTCAAACTGTAATAAACCATCCCTCATGCTAACTGACTAATAAACCATCCTTCATGCTGACTGACTAATAAACCATCCATCATGCAAACTGTAATAAACCATCCCTCATGCTAACTGACTAATAAACTATCCCTCATTCAAACTGTAATAAACCATCCCTCATGCTGACTGACTAATAAACCATCCCTCATGCTAACTGACTAATAAACCATCCTTCATGCTGACTGACTAATAAACCATCCTTCATGCTGACTGACTAATAAACCATCCCTCATGCTAACTGACTAATAAACCATCCCTCATGCTGACTGACTAATAAACCATCCTTCATGCTAACTAATAAACCATCCCTCATGCTGACTGACTAATAAACCATCCCTCATGCTGACTGACTAATAAACCATCCCTCATGCTAACTGACTAATAAACCATCCTTCATGCTGACTGACTAATAAACCATCCTTCATGCTGACTGACTAATAAACCATCCTTCATGCTGACTGACTAATAAACCATCCTTCATGCTAACTGACTAATAAACCATCCCTCATGCTAACTGACTAATAAACCATCCTTCGTGCTAACTGATTAATAAACCATCCTTCATGCTAACTGAGTAATAAACCATCCTTCATGCTGACTGACTAATAAACCATCCCACATGCAAACTGTAATGAACCATCCTTCATGCAAACCGTAATAAACCATCCTTCATGCTGACTGACTAATAAACCATCCCTCATGCTGACTGACTAATAAACAATCCCTCATGCTGACTGACTAATAAACCATCACTCATGCTGACTGACTAGTAAACCATCCTTCATGCTAACTGACTAATAAACCATCCCTCATGCTGACTGACTAATAAACCATCCCTCATGCTAACTGACTAATAAACCATCCCTCATTCTGACTGACTAATAAACCATCCTTCATGCTGACTGACTAATAAACCATCCCTCATGCTAACTGACTAATAAACCATCCCTCATGCTGACTGACTAATAAACCATCCCTCATGCTAACTGACTAATAAACTATCCCTCATTCAAACTGTAATAAACCATCCCTCATGCTAACTGACTAATAAACTATCCCTCATTCAAACTGTAATAAACCATCCCTCATGCTAACTGACTAATAAACCATCCTTCATGCTGACTGACTAATAAACCATCCATCATGCAAACTGTAATAAACCATCCCTCATGCTAACTGACTAATAAACTATCCCTCATTCAAACTGTAATAAACCATCCCTCATGCTGACTGACTAATAAACCATCCTTCATGCTGACTGACTAATAAACCATCCTTCATGCTGACTGACTAATAAACCATCCTTCATGCTAACTGACTAATAAACCATCCCTCATGCTAACTTACTAATAAACCATCCCTCATGCTGACTGACTAATAAACCATCCTTCATGTTAACTAATAAACCATCCCTCATGCTGACTGACTAATAAACCATCCCTCATGCTGACTGACTAATAAACCATCCCTCATGCTGACTGACTAATGAACCATCCCTCATGCTAACTGACTAATAAACCATCCTTCATGCTGACTGACTAATAAACCATCCTTCATGCTGACTGACTAATAAACCATCCTTCATGCTAACTGACTAATAAACCATCCCTCATGCTAACTGACTAATAAACCATCCTTCGTGCTAACTGATTAATAAACCATCCTTCATGCCAACTGACTAATAAACCATCCTTCATGCTGACTGACTAATAAACCATCCTTCATGCTAACTGACTAATAAACCATCCCTCATGCTGACTGACTAATAAACCATCCCTCATGCTAACTGACTAATAAACCATCCCTCATGCTGACTGACTAATAAACCATCCCTCATGCTAACTGACTAATAAACCATCCCTCATGCTAACTGACTAATAAACCATCCTTCATGCTGACTGACTAATAAACCATCCCTCATGCTGACTGACTAATAAACCATCCCTCATGCTAACTGACTAACAAACCATCCTTCTTGCTGACTGACTAATAAACCATCCATCATGCAAACTGTAATAAACCATCCCTCATGCTAACTGACTAATAAACTATCCCTCATGCAAACTGTAATAAACCATCCCTCATGCTAACTGACTAATAAACTATCCCTCATTCAAACTGTAATAAACCATCCCTCATGCTGACTGACTAATAAACCATCCTTCATGCTAACTAATAAACCATCCTTCATGCTGACTGACTAATAAACCATCCTTCATGCTGACTGACTAATAAACCATCCTTCATGCTAACTGACTAATAAACCATCCCTCATGCTAACTGACTAATAAACCATCCTTCGTGCTAACTGACTAATAAACCATCCATCATGCTAACTGACTAATAAACCATCCCTCATGCTGACTGACTAATAAACCATCCCTCATGCTGACCGACTAATAAACCATCCCTCATGCTAACTGACTAATAAACTATCCCTCATTCAAACTGTAATAAACCATCCTTCATGCTGACTGACTAATAAACCATCCCTCATGCTAACTGACTAATAAACCATCCCTCATGCTAACTGACTAATAAACCATCCCTCATGCTGACTGACTAATAAACCATCCCTCATGCTAACTGACTAATAAACCATCCCTCATGCTGACTGACTAATAAACCATCCCTCATGCTGACTTTAAATAGAGAGAGCAGAACATACTATTTTAACTCCAAAATGCCCCCCTCATCCTTTTAAGTGCATTACTTTACTTTTTCCTTTTGACAAAAAAGGTATTAACCCCTTTAAAGAGACAGAAACAAATGTTGTGATGTTTAGCTGTTAAACACATGAAGGTGGTGGGTCGTAATGTATACAGTGGGACACCAGGAGACTATATAGCAGTCTCATAATGTTGTGACACGGACATACCGGCTTCCTGTTTAATAAACATGAAGCTTTCGGCTGTCGGCACACTATTTCAGGAAAATTAAATAGCCTGCTTACGGTAAATGACTCTGGTTGGGAGGGGCGGGCAGAAAGGTGTGTGTGTGTGTGTGTGTGTGTGTGTGTGTGTGTGTGTGTGTGTGTGTGTGTGTGTGTGTGTGTGTGTGTGTGTGTGTGTGTGTGTGTGTGTGTGTGTGTGCGTGTGTGTGTACGTGTGTGTGTGTGTGTGTGCAGATGGTGATACAGAAGCCCAGATCCCTTCTTCCCCCTCCTCTCTCCCCTCCCCTCTCCTCCCCCCTTCTCCCCTCCCCCCTCCCTTCCCCCTCTCTCTCCCCTCTCCTCCCTTCCCCCTCCTCTCTCCCCTCTCCTCCCTTCCCTCCCTTCCCTCCCCCCTTCTCTCTCCCTCCTCGCTTCCCCCTCCTCTCTCCCCTCTCCTCCCTTCCCCCTCCTCTCTCCCCTCTCCTCCCTTCCCTCTCTTCCCTCCCCCCCTCCTCTCTCCCTCCTCCCTCCTCCCCTCTCTCCCTGTTTGCCCATTGACATGATAATGGGCCCAAATTGATGAAGACATTTCACTCAGTCTCTGACAAGAGTGTGACACGGTACACAAACACTACACCACCCACTAGCAGACATTAATCTCTCTCCTCCCTCCCCTCTCCATCTCTCCCTGCTGACAACCAGCCAGCACACGGCCTGCTTTAATCAGCTAATTCCCCCTGTCCCTCTGACACTCTCTCCCCAGGCAGGAGAGGCCGGGAGGAGGTGGAAACGCATTGAATACAGGTGACACATTCATAAATGGCAAAACAGACCATCGAAAAATAAATCAGAAGAAACAAGGTTTTGATATGTCTGTCCTATATGTCTAGGAGATCATGTATAATACATTGAAGCGTTTTTTGGGGGGGCACTATACTACTTCCATACAACATCCATATGTTTTTTACCTGGTCTCGGGTTATCTTCAGAGCCTCCAGTGACACTTGTTGGGATTTTAAAAAAATTGTTTGTATTAGTTCCTATTAGTTTGTATTAGTTCCTATTAGTTTGTATTAGTTCCTATTAGTTTGTATTAGTTCCTATTAGTTTGTATTAGTTCCTAATAGTTTGTATTAATTCCTATTAGTTTGTATTAGTTCCTATTAGTTTGTATTAGTTCCTATTAGTTTGTATTAGTTCCTATTAGTTTGTATTAGTTCCTATTAGTTTGTATTAGTTCCTATTAGTTTGTATTAATTCCTATTAGTTTGTATTAGTTCCTATTGGTGTGTATTAGTTCCTATTAGTTTGTATTAGTTCCTATTAGTTTGTATTAGTTTGTATTAGTTCCTATTAGTTTGTATTAGTTCCTATTAGTTTGTAGCTCAGTTTGGAAGACTACAGACAGGAGCACATTAGTGGTACCGACTTCAGACGAGTCCTGTGGGGCATGTCGAGGGGATAGAGCAAAACAGAGAACACTGTCGGGTTCGTAAGAGTCTCATTTCCATAGAGTGGATAAAGACCAGATATCTCTACCTCCTTAAAGAACAGATATCTCTACCTCCTTAAAGAACAGATATCTCTACCTCCTTAAAGAACAGATATCTCTACCTCCTTAAAGAACAGATATCTCTACCTTAAAGAACAGATATCTCTACCTCCTTAAAGAACAGATATCTCTACCTTAAAGAACAGATATCTCTACCTCCTTAAAGAACAGATATCTCTACCTTCAAGAACAGATATCTCTACCTCCTTCAAGAACAGATATCTCTCCCTTCAAGAACAGATATCTCTACCTTAAAGAACAGATATCTCTACCTTAAAGAATAGCTATCTATACCTTCAAGAACAGATATCTCTACCTCCTTCAAGAACAGATATCTCTACCTTCAAGAACAGATATCTCTACCTTAAAGAACAGATATCTCTACCTTAAAGAACAGATATCTCTACCTTAAAGAACAGATATCTCTACCTTAAAGAACAGATATCTCTACCTTAAAGAACAGATATCTCTACCTTAAAGAACAGATATCTCTACCTTAAAGAACAGATATCTCTACCTTAAAGAACAGATATCTCTACCTCCTTAAAGAACAGATATCTCTACCTTAAAGAACAGATATCTCTACCTCCTTAAAGAACAGCTATCTCTACCTTAAAGAAAAGCTATCTCTACTTTAAAGAACAGATATCTCTACCTCCTTAAAGAACAGATATCTCTAACTCCTTAAAGAACAGATATCTCTACCTTAAAGGACAGCTATCTCTACCTTAAAGAACAGCTATCTCTACCTCCTTAAAGAACAGCTATCTCTACCTTAAAGAACAGATATCTCTACCTCCTTAAAGAACAGCTATCTCTACCTTAAAGAAAAGCTATCTCTACTTTAAAGAACATATATCTCTACCTCCTTAAAGAACAGATATCTCTACCCTAAAGAACAGATATCTCTACCTCCTTAAAGAACAGATATCTCTACCTTAAAAAACAGATATCTCTACCTTAAAGAACAGATATCTCTACCTTAAAGAACAGCTATCTCTACCTCCTTAAAGAACAGATATCTCTACCTTAAAGAACAGCTATCTCTACCTCCTTAAAGACCAGATATCTCTACCTTAAAGAACAGATATCTCTACCTCCTTAAAGAACAGATATCTCTACCTCCTTAAAGAACAGATATCTCTACCTCCTTAAAGAACAGCTATCTCTACCTTAAAGAACAGATATCTCTACCTCCTTAAAGAACAGATATCTCTACCTAAAAGAACAGCTATCTCTACCTTAAAGAACAGCTATCTCTACCTTAAAGAACAGATATCTCTACCTTAAAGAACAGATATCTCTACCTTAAAGAACAGATATCTCTACCGTAAAGAACAGATATCTCTACCTCCTTAAAGAACAGATATCTCTACCGTAAAGAACAGATATCTCTACCTCCTTAAAGACCAGCTATCTCTACCTCCTTAAAGAACAGATATCTCTACCTTAAAGAACAGATATCTCTACCTCCTTAAAGAACA
Source organism: Oncorhynchus tshawytscha (assembly GCF_018296145.1). Lineage (NCBI taxonomy): Eukaryota > Metazoa > Chordata > Actinopteri > Salmoniformes > Salmonidae > Oncorhynchus > Oncorhynchus tshawytscha. Next base: position 78,083,566 of record NC_056431.1, read on the forward strand.
GATATCTCTACCTCCTTAAAGAACAGATATCTCTACCTCCTTAAAGAACAGATATCTCTACCTTAAAGAACAGCTATCTCTACCTTAAAGAACAGATATCTCTACCTTAAAGAACAGATATCTCTACCTTAAAGAACAGATATCTCTACCTCCTTAAAGAACAGATATCTCTACCTTAAAGAACAGATATCTCTACCTTAAAGAACAGATATCTCTACCTTAAAGAACAGCTATCTCTACCTTAAAGAACAGATATCTCTACCTTAAAGAACAGCTATCTCTACCTCCTTAAAGAACAGCTATCTCTACCTTAAAGAACAGCTATCTCTACCTTAAAGAACAGATATCTCTACCTTAAAGAACAGATATCTCTACCTTAAAGAACAGCTATCTCTACCTCCTTAAAGAACAGCTATCTCTACCTCCTTAAAGAACAGATATCTCTACCTTAAAGAACAGATATCTCTACCTTAAAGAACAGATATCTCTACCTTAAAGAACAGATATCTCTACCTTAAAGAACAGCTATCTCTACCTTAAAGAACAGATATCTCTACCTTAAAGAACAGATATCTCTACCTTAAAGAACAGCTATCTCTACCCTAAAGAACAGCTATCTCTACCTTAAAGAACAGATATCTCTACCTTAAAGAACAGATATCTCTACCTTAAAGAACAGATATCTCTACCTCCTTAAAGAACAGATAGCTCTACCTTAAAGAACAGATATCTCTACCTTAAAGAACAGATATCTCTACCTTAAAGAACAGCTATCTCTACCTCCTTAAAGAACAGCTATCTCTACCTTAAAGACCAGATATCTCTACCTTAAAGAACAGCTATCTCTACCTCCTTAAAGAACAGATATCTCTACCTTAAAGAACAGATATCTCTACTTCCTTAAATAACAGCTATCTCTACCTCCTTAAAGAACAGATATCTCTACCTTAAAGAACAGATATCTCTACTTCCTTAAAGAACAGCTATCTCTACCTCCTTAAAGAACAGATATCTCTACCTTAAAGAACAGATATCTCTACCTTAAAGAACATATATCTCTACCTAAAGGACAGCTATCTCTACCCTAAAGAACAGCTATCTCTACCTTAAAGAACAGATATCTCTACCTTAAAGAATAGATATCTCTACCTTAAAGAACAGCTATCTCTACCCTAAAGAACAGATATCTCTACCTTAAACAACAGATATCTCTACCTCCTTAAAGAACAGCTATCTCTACCTTAAAGAACAGATATCTCTACCTTAAAGAACAGATATCTCTACCTCCTTAAAGAACAGCTATCTCTACCCTAAAGAACAGATATCTCTACCTTAAAGAATAGATATCTCTACCTTAAACAAATAGATGTAGATGGGGATTTTTTTATTATGTTAATTTGATTGGTGCACTGGTGCGTCAATTAACTCTAATGGCTATTGTGAAGACCAGATTCACCAATTCGCTCCAATCACAGACCCACAGTTAAATGGGGCGGCAGGTAGCCTAGTGGTTAGAGCGTAGGGCCAGTAATCGAAAGGTAGCTGACAAGGTAAAAATCTGTTGTTCTGTCCTTGAACAAGGCAGTTATCCCACTGTTCCCCTGAACAAGGCAGTTATCCCACTGTTCCCCTGAACAAGGCAGTTATCCCACTGTTCCCCTGAACAAGGCAGTTAACCAACTGTTCCCCTGATCAAGGCAGTTAACCCACTGTTCCCCTGAGCAAGGCAGTTAACCCACTGTTCCCCTGAACAAGGCAGTTATCCCACTGTTCCCCTGAACAAGGCAGTTAACCAACTGTTCCCCTGATCAAGGCAGTTAACCCACTGTTCCCCTGAACAAGGCAGTTAACCCACTGTTCCCCTGAACAAGGCAGTTATCCCATCGTTCCCCGGTAGGCCGTCATTGTAAATAAGAATTTTTCTCTTACTTGTCTTGCCTAGTTAAATAAACGTTTTTAATAAAACAAAAGTTCATTAGTTATTTCGATGTATTATTAAAAACTAATAACACTAATAAGAACAAAGATAAATAACCACAAGCTCTGATACCAGTTAGCGGTAAAATAATTTGATAGCATATCCCGACACACAGACTCTACCAGTCTTCTTCTTACTGGAAGGCCACAATATTTACAATCCGCACGGCATTTATTAGCCATGTTCTTCAAAATGATCAATCAACCGTATTGACGTGAACCTTCAAGCAGCGACGCAATGCAGACACTACACACGGTCTCAAAAACATGATCTTTGCGAATAACAAAAATGAAATATCTACTTCCCTTTTATCAATCCTGAAAGGAAAATAAGTATTGATCGCCAAAAGATGGATCGTTGTTGAGCAGTTCACCTCCTGAGGTGTGCTTTCATTTAAATCACAGAGCTGTAAGATTTATACCTGATTTATAACCTTTAACAAATCGCCTGGGCGTTCATTCCAAATGGCACTCTATTCCCTATATAGTGCACTACTTTAGATCGGAGCCCTATGGGTCCTGGTCTAAAGTAGTGCACTATATAAGGAATAGGGTACCATTTGGGACTCATCACGTCCCCTCACCCTAGATGATGAAAGAAACCCCCCAAAAAGCTGTTACAAATCAATATGATCAATTCAATCAGCTGGAATGATGCATGTAAATCTCCTCCGAATATTTTTTTATTTTATTTATTTTTTCTCCGAATATTTCTTTTCCTCTGAATATTTCTTTCCTCCTCCGAATATTTCTTTATTTTTGCCATGTCTTATTAGGTGAATGATAATGGAGAAGTAATCACTGTTTAAATAATGAATTGATTTGGTAGATAAAGATATTTTCACCTTCCCACAGTTACATCTATTCACTCCGGTGTTTAATTGCTATATTGTAATTATTTCGCCACCATGGCCTATTTATTGCCTTACCTCCCTTCTCACCTCATTTGCACACATTGTATATAGACTTGTTTATACTGTATTATTGACTGTATGTTTGTTTACTCCATGTGTAACTCTGTGTTGTTGTATGTGTCGAACTGCTTTGCTTTATCTTGGCCAGGTCTCAGTTGTAAATGAGAACTTGTTCTCAACTGGCCTACCTGGTTAAATAAAGGTGTTCTCAACTGGCCGACCTGGTTAAATAAAGGTGTTCTCAACTGGCCTACCTGGTTAAATAAAGGTGTTCTCAACTGGCCTACCTGGTTAAATAAAGGTGTTCTCAACTGGCTATAAAGGTGTTCTCAACGACCTGGTTAAATAAAGGTGTTCTCAACTGGCCTACCTGGTTAAATAAAGGTGTTCTCAACTAGCCTACCTGGTTAAATAAAGGTGTTCTCAACTGGCCGACCTGGTTAAATAAAGGTGTTCTCAACTGGCCGACCTGGTTAAATAAAGGTGTTCTCAACTGGCCTACCTGGTTAAATAAAGGTGTTCTCAACTGGCCTACCTGGTTAAATAAAGGTGTTCTCAACTGGCCGACCTGGTTAAATAAAGGTGTTCTCAACTAGCCTACCTGGTTAAATAAAAGGTGAAATAAAAATAATAATAATTGGAACATAGGCTTTTGTCACATCTTCTCCTGCTCTTCCCCTCCGGGAATACGACGTAATAATAATAATTACCTGACGACGTCGCCAGAATCTCCACCGGTCCTAGGATTCATCATTAAACACACTGGTTAATCGTTATGATTCACACCTGTTCATCATTATGATTCACACCTGTTAATCATTATGATTCACACCAGTATATATATATACAGTACCAGTCAACAGTTTGGACACACCTACTAATTTCAGGGTTTTTCTTTATTTTTACTATTTTCTACAGTGTAGAATAATAGTGAAGACATCAAAACTATGAAATAACACATATGGAGTCATGTAGTAACCAAAAAAGTATTAAACAAATCCAAATATATTTTATATTTGAGATTCTTCAAAGTAGCCCACCCTTTGCCTTAATGACAGCTTTGCACACTCTTGGCATTCTCTCAACCAGCTTCACAAGGTGGTCACCTGGAATGCATTTCAATTAACAGGTGTGCCTTGTTAAAAGTTCATTTGTGGAATTTCTCTCCATCTTAATGCGTTTGAGCCAATCAGTTGTGTTGTGACAAGGTAGGGGTGGTATACAGAAGATAGACCTATTTGGTAAAATACCAAGTCCATATTATGAAAAAACAGTTCAAATAAGCAAAGAGAAACAACAGTCCATCATTACTTTAAGACATGAAGGTCAGTCAATACGGAACATTTCATGAACTTTTAAAGTTTCTTCAAGTGCAGCCGCAAAAACCATCAAGAGCTATGATGAAACTGGCTCTCATGAGGACCGCCACAGGAAAGGAAGACCCAGAGTTACCTTTGCTGCAGAGGATAAGTTCATTAAAGTTACCTCTGCTGCAGAGGATACGTTCATTAAAGTTACCAGCCACAGAATGCAGCCCAAATAACTGCTTCATGGAGTTCAAATTTGACTACCACAGCATTCTGCAGCGATACGCCATCCCATCTGGTTTGGGCTTAGTGGGACTATCATTTGTTTTTTAACAGGAAAATGACCCAAAGCCCACCTCCAGGCCGTGTAAGGGCTATTTGACCAAGAAGGAGAGTGATGGAGTGCTGCATCAAATGACCTGGCCTCCACAATCACCCAACCTCAACCCAATTGAGATGGTTTGGGATGAGTTGGAGCGCAGAGTGAAGGCAAAGCAGCCAACGAGTTCTCACCATATGTGGGAATTCCTTCAAGACTGTTAGAAAAGCATTCCAGGTGACTACCTCATGAAGCTGGTTGAGAGAATACAAAACTGTCATCAAGGCAAAGGGTGGTTACTTTGAAGAATCTAAAATATATTTTGATATGTTTAACACGTTTTTGGTTACTACATGACTCCATATGTGTTATTTCATAGTTTGATGTCTTCACTATAATTCCACAAAATACAACAAAAGTTGTTGTATGTCTAGGGGTTTTTGTATGTCTATGTTGGCCTGATATGGTTCCCAATCAGAGACAGCTGTTTATTCGTTGTCTCTGATTGGGGATCATATTTAGGTAGCCATTTTTTCCCCATTGTTAGTTGTGGGATCTTGTCTATGTTCAGTTGCCGGTCAGCGCTAGTTTTGTATAGATTCACGTTTCGTTTGGTTGTTTTTTTGTTCATTCATTAAAAAGAGAATGTTCGCATACCACTCTGCGCCTTGGTCCGATCCTTATGACGAACGTGACACAGCGTTCGTTTTTTTGACAGATGTTTCCAAATTGTTTTCAAATGATATATTGTGGAAATAGAGCCTGTTCTAAATGTAAAAAATAAAACATATTTAACTTGTTCACCCCTTGGCAGGTGAAAGATGAGGGAAAGTGGCAGGTTGGGCAGTAATGATCTCCTTTCCCTTCGCCAGGAGCTATTTGTAAAGTCTATGAAGTAGGCCTATCATTGGTCTGTGGGAACTGGAACAGCTGGGAGATGGGAGATAGCCACACAAAGTGCCTGAATACACATCATTACCTGGCCATTTACAGGAATTAGAGCAGGTGTTGTGGTAGTTCGGGTTGACAGAACTGATGAAGTGAGTCTATCTTCACTAAGGCGTGATAAGGAATTTGGTGACACATCAACCAATCCCCAAACAAAGGGATTTCATGAAATGTAGCCTTTAAAAGGTTTCTGGTATTTCAATGATCCCTGATCATCCTAGATGTAGCATGGTCCTTCGTACCTTCATTCTTAGTTAGATGATGCCATCTTAGTTAGATGATGTCATCTTAGTTAGATGATGTCATCTTAGTTAGATGGTGCCATCTTAGTTACATGATGCCATCATAGTTAGATGATGCCATCTTAGTTAGATGATGTCATCTTAGTTAGATGATGCCATCTTAGTTAGATGATGCCAAAACACAGTCAGTTTAACCCTTGTCCTGTCTGTTCCTCCTCCTGGGGTTATCTTGTTAGAAGCTCATTTAAAGGGTTGTCCAACCAAGCCTGTATTATCTGCCTGGTCAGGCAGCAGCAGCATGCTGAGGGACTGAACTGCACCACAGTGGGACATCTATTGACTTTTACATTTAAAAAAAAGGAAATAGCCATCTTCATTTTTCACCATTTTGTTTTTTGAGAGGCTGTTCCTTGTGACCCTCTTCGTAGTCTCTTGACACAGACTGTTAACATACGGTACAAGTCCGATTAAACCCCTCCAAATCAAGTAGCTGGTCAATGGGTACAGAATACGTGGTTCTGTAAGGTAAGATTTCATGGCATAGAAAACAAAATGGAAAAGTCTTTGAATATTCTAGCTCCCAGCAATGTGTGTGATCTTGGCAGCTGTAAATCCTGTCCTGTTTCTGTGTAGGATTAACTGGTTTCTGTGTGGGATTAACTGGTTCCTGTGTGGGATTAACTGGTTCCCGTGTGGGACTAACTGGTTCCTGTGTGGGATTAACTGGTTCCTGTGTGGGATTAACTAGTTCCTGTGTGGGACTAACTAGTTCCTGTGTGGGACTAACTGGTTCCTGTGTGGGACTAACTAGTTCCTGTGTGGGATTAACTGGTTCCTGTGTGGGATTAACTAGTTCCTGTGTGGGATTAACTGGTTCCTGTGTGGGACTAACTAGTTCCTGTGTGGGATTAACTGGTTCCTGTGTGGGACTAACTAGTTCCTGTGTGGGATTAACTGGTTCCTGTGTGGGATTAACTAGTTCCTGTGTGGGACTAACTGGTTCCTGTGTGGGACTAACTGGTTCCTGTGTGGGATTAACTAGTTCCTGTGTGGGACTAACTGGTTCCCGTGTGGGATTAACTGGTTCCTGTGTGGGATTAACTAGTTCCTGTGTGGGACTAACTGGTTCCTGTGTGGGATTAACTAGTTCCTGTGTGGGACTAACTGGTTCCTGTGTGGGATTAACTAGTTCCTGTGTGGGACTAACTGGTTCCTGTGTGGGATTAACTAGTTCCTGTGTGGGACTAACTGGTTTCTGTGTGGGATTAACTGGTTCCTGTGGGATTAACTGGTTCCCGTGTGGGACTAACTGGTTCCTGTGTGGGATTAACTGGTTCCTGTGTGGGATTAACTAGTTCCTGTGTGGGACTAACTAGTTCCTGTGTGGGACTAACTGGTTCCTGTGTGGGACTAACTGGTTCCTGTGTGGGATTAACTGGTTCCTGTGTGGGATTAACTGGTTCCTGTGTGGGATTAACTGGTTCCTGTGTGGGACTAACTGGTTCCTGTGTGGGACTAACTGGTTCCTGTGTGGGACTAACTGGTTCCTGTGTGGGACTAACTGTTTCTGCCTGCGGTGTCTGTTCCGCCATAAATCCTCCATTTTAATCAAAGACCCCTCCCCTCCTTCCCCATTAATACCTGCTGCTGATACACAATGAACCTAATGGAGATAGTTACCCTCATAATGTTCCATTGTTACCACTCCTGTTAGGCTGACTGGAGGCAGAGGCAGCTGGTGGAGGGGATGGGAGGGGAGGGGAGGGTTTGGGAAGGGGAGGGGGGAAGGGAAGGGAAGGGAAGGGAAGGAGAGGAGAGGAGAGGAGAGGAGAGGAGAGGAGAGGAGAGGGAGGAGAGGAGAGGAGAGGAGAGGAGAGGAGAGGAGAGGAGAGGAGAGGAGAGGAGAGGAGAGGAGAGGAGAGGGAGAGGAGAGGAGGGGGAGGGGGAGAGGGAGAGGAGAGGAGAGGAGAGGAGAGGAGAGGAGAGGAGAGGAGAGGAGAGGAGGGAGAGGGGAGAGGAGAGGAGAGGAGAGGAGAGGAGAGGAGAGGAGAGAGGAGGGGAGGGGAGAGGAGAGGAGAGGAGAGGAGAGGAGAGGAGAGGAGAGGAGAGGAGAGGAGAGGAGAGGAGAGGAGAGGAGAGGGAGAGAGGAGAGGAGAGGAGGGGAGAGGGAGAGAGGAGAGGAGAGGAGAGGAGAGGAGAGGAGAGGAGAGGAGAGGAGAGGAGAGGAGAGGAGAGGAGAGGAGAGGAGAGGAGAGAGGGAGAGGAGAGGAGAGGAGAGGAGAGGAGAGGAGAGGAGAGGAGAGGAGAGGAGAGGGAGGGGAGGATGGGGAGAGAGAGAGAGGGGTAAATCAGAGAGAAGGAGGTGGATTCTAATCAGTGAATGAAATGTCATGCTCGGCGCGGGACAGAAGATAAATGATCTGTTGACAGCCCCCAACCTCTCAGCCTGTCAGAACCCTTGACAAAACAGCCAATTAACGGATTGCTAATTTCGCCGTTAGCCCCTCGGGTCGTCTTGTCCTGGCTCCGACCTACCACTTCCTAAATAAGCTGCCGTTATGTTTTGTTTAGGAGGTGTCAGGGGGCAGAGTGCTACTCAGAGGGGGGCATACCTACACTTACACAGGAAGCTGCAGAGGACAATATTTCTTGTTCAAGAACATTTGGTCAGATCAAACATTTTTTTAAAGAAGAGAGTCTCCAATCCTAACTTTAGTTTAGAGTGGCAGCCAATTGAGCTGTTTAAAAAGAAAAACTATTTTCTCTGTCCTTAATGTTGATCTGCCGTAGTGCTGAGTCATGGTGCTGACATGCCACACCACCAAGTCCTTGAGAAATATATAGTCCTAAAGCCTAATGTCATTTCGTAGAGGAGATTAGTCTTCAGCAGAATGTTTGAACAGTAGAGAGGCCCTGTGTTTGTACCCTGACCTTGGTTTGAAACACCCAGGTCATTTAAATACTCCAGACAGGTCCTCCGTTTCACAGAGCAGGGCGTTCGGGAGCACTCAGGAGATTAGCATGTCTGTTTTACATGCAACGGTAAACTACCAACCTGGTTTTAACAGTTAACCTCGTCACCTCTCCCAGGAATGTATTATCCTGGCGACAGATAGAAGGTGATTCTAAATAACGACGAGCAGGAAGGAAAACTTTCATAGAAACATGTTTAGTATGGTAATTTATGTTGCGACAACGCAGGGTGCAGCTCTATCGAGCTACATATATATGCATCTGCAAATAGGAGGTTTTATAACCAACACTTGGGAGGCTCAAGATCAGCAATATTACTCCAATAATCTATCAAGGATGACAACTCCTAATGGGATGAAAACTCCTAATGGGATGACAACTCCTAATGGGATGACAACTCCTAATGGGATGACAACTCCTACTTTTTGAAAATGTTTTATTTTATTTTACCTTTATTTAACTAAACAAGTCAGTTAAGAACAAATTCTTATTACAATGACAGCCTACCCCCAGCCAAACCCGGCCAACTGTGCGCTGCCCTATGAGAGCGCGCTGCCCTCCCAATCACAGCTGGATGTGAAGCAGCCTGGATTCAGAACCAGGTACTACTGTGACGCCTCTTGTACTGAGGTGCAGTGTCTTAGACCACTGAGCCACTCAGGAGAATGTGACAGGACAGATATAAGAACCCCCGCCAGTACAGACAGGCTCTTGTGTTGTCTGTAGGTCCTCCCATGTCAATGTGTGAGGTTGAAGCTCGTCACAAGCAGGTCCTCCCATGTCAACGTGTGAGGTTGAAGATTGTCACCTGTTTGTAGCATTTGGGAGACAGTTTATGAGAGAGTAGAAATTAAATTATACTGGAATGTGTTTAAAGGACAAGAAGGAGGAGGAGGAGGAGAGACAGGAGGAGGAGGAGAGAGAGGAGGACGAGAGAGAGGAGGAGGAGAGAGAGGAGGAGGAGAGAGAGGAGAAGGAGGAGGAGGAGAGGAGAAGGAGGAGAGAGAGAAGGAGAGAGGAGGAGAGAGGAGAAGGAGGAGGAGAGAGGAGGAGAGAGAGGAGAAGGAGGAGGAGAGAGAGGAGAAGGAGGAGGAGAGAGAGGAGAAGGAGGAGAGAGAGGAGGAGAGAGAGGAGGAGGAGAGAGAGGAGAAGGAGGAGGAGAGAGGAGGAGGAGAGAGAGGAGAAGGAGGAGGAGAGAGAAGGAGGAGGAGAGAGGAGGAGGAGGAGAGAGAGGAGGAGAAGTAGGAGGAGAGAGGAGAAGGAGAAGGAGGAGAGAGAAGGAGGAGGAGAGAGAAGGAGGGGGAGAGAAGGAGGAGAGAGAAGGAGGAGGAGAGAGAGGAGGAAGAGAGAGGAGGAGGAGGAGGAGAGGGAGAAAAGAGGGGGATTGCATCCTAAATGGCACAATGTTGCCTATATAGTGCACTACTTTAGACCAGAGCCCTATATAGTGCACTACTTTACACCAGAACCCTATTCCCTATATAGTGCACTACTATAGACCAGAGCCCTATTCCCTATATAGTGCACTACTATAGACCAGAGCCCTATTCCCTATATAGTGCACTACTATAGACCAGAGCCCTAGTCCCTATATAGTGGTACTACTTTAGACCAGAGCCCTATTCCCTATATAGTGCACTACTTTAGACCAGAGCCCTATTCCCTATATAGTGCACTACTATAGACCAGAGCCCTAGTCCCTTTATAGTGGTACTACTATAGACCAGAGCCCTATTCCCTATATAGTGCACTACATTAGACCAGAGCCCTATTCCCTATATAGTGCACTACTATAGACCAGAGCCCTATTCCCTATATAGTGCACTACTTTAGACCAGAGCCCTATTCCCTATATAGTGCACTACTATAGACCAGAGCCCTATTCCCTATATAGTACACTACTTTAGACCAGAGCCCTATTCCCTATATAGTACACTACTATAGACCAGAGCCCTATTCCCTATATAGTGCACTACTTTAGACCAGAGCCCTATTCCCTATATAGTGCACTACTTTAGACCAGAGCCCTTTTCCCTATATAGTACACTACTATAGACCAGAGCCCTATTCCCTATATAGTGCACTACTATAGACCAGAGCCCTATTCCCTATATAGTGCACTACTTTAGACCAGAGCCCTATTCCCTATATAGTGCACTACTTTAGACCAGAGCCCTATTCCTATATAGTACACTACTATAGACCAGAGCCCTATTCCCTATATAGTGCACTACTATAGACCAGAGCCCTATTCCCTATATAGTGCACTACTTTAGACCAGAGCCCTATTCCCTATATAGTGCACTACTATAGACCAGAGCTCTATTCCATATATAGTGCACTACTTTAGACCAGAGCCCTATTCCCTATATAGTGCACTACTTTAGACCAGAGCCCTATTCCCTATAGAGTACACTACTATAGACCAGAGCCCTATTCCCTATATTGTGCACTACTTTAGACCAGAGCCCTATTCCCTATATAGTACACTACTATTGACCAGAGCCCTATTCCCTACATAGTGCACTACTTTAGACCAGAGCCCTATTCCCTATATAGTGCACTACTATAGACCAGAGCCCTTTTTCCTATATAGTGCACTACTATAGACCAGAGCCCTATTCCCTATATAGTACACTACTTTAGACCAGAGCCCTATTCCCTATATAGTACACTACTACAGACCAGAGCCCTATTCCCTATATAGTGCACTACTATAGACCAGAGCCCTATTCCCTATATAGTGCACTACTATAGACCAGAGCCCTATTCCCTATATAGTGCACTACTATAGACCAGAGCCCTTTTCCTATATAGTGCACTACTATAGACCAGAGCCCTATTCCCTATATAGTACACTACTTTAGACCAGAGCCCTATTCCCTATATAGTACACTACTTTAGACCAGAGCCCTATTCCCTATATAGTGCACTACTATAGACCAGAGCCCTATTCCCTATATAGTGCACTACTATAGACCAGAGCCCTATTCCCTATATAGTGCACTACTATAGACCAGAGCCCTAGTCCCTATATAGTGGTACTACTTTAGACCAGAGCCCTATTCCCTATATAGTGCACTACTTTAGACCAG
>NC_056431.1:78100340-78177840 GCF_018296145.1 Oncorhynchus tshawytscha
TATCTATAGACCTAGACCCCATCCAGCATTACATTGTAGTTATCTATAGACCTAGACCCCATCCAGCATTACATTGTAGTTATCTATAGACCTAGACCCCATCCAGAATTACATTGTAGTTATCTATAGACCTAGACCCCATCCAGCATTACATTGTAGTTATCTATAGACCTAGACCCCATCCAGAATTACAATGTAGTTATCTATAGACCACATCCAGCATTACAATGTAGTTATCTATAGACCTAGACCCCATCCAGAATTACAATGTAGTTATCTATAGACCTAGACCCCATCCAGAATTACAATGTAGTTATCTATAGACCCCATCCAGCATTACATTGTAATTATCTATAGACCTAGACCCCATCCAGAATTACAATGTAGTTATCTATAGACCTAGACCCCATCCAGCATTACATTGTAGTTATCTATAGACCTAGACCCCATCCAGAATTACATTGTAGTTATCTATAGACCTAGACCCCATCCAGCATTACATTGTAGTTATCTATAGACCTAGACCCCATCCAGAATTACAATGTAGTTATCTATAGACCTAGACCCCATCCAGAATTACAATGTAGTTATCTATAGACCTAGACCCCATCCAGAATTACAATGTAGTTATCTATAGACCCCAACCAGCATTACATTGTAATTATCTATAGACCTAGACCCCATCCAGAATTACAATGTAGTTATCTATAGACCCCATCCAGCATTACAATGTAGTTATCTATAGACTTAGACCCCATCCAGAATTACAATGTAGTTATCTATAGACCCCATCCAGAATTACAATGTAGTTATCTATAGACCCCATCCAGAATTACAATGTAGTTATCTATAGACCCCATCCAGCATTACAATGTAGTTATCTATAGACCCCATCCAGCATTACAATGTAGTTATCTATAGACCCCATCCAGCATTACAATGTAGTATCTATAGACCCCATCCAGAATTACAATGTAATTAGCTATAGGCCTATCTTACTTAATTTAATATAGATTCATGAAATTCAGTACGGTAAATAAGGGATGATTTCTCCTTTAGCAGTGTAATCGATCTAGGTTTTGACTATCTCAAATCAAATCAAATCAAATCAAAATTTCTATCTAGTGTCGTGTTTGTGTTCAGCCCCCCTGACAGAAGTCAGACCGTAGCGGCACGGACATCCCCTCCCCTGTGTCACATTTACATATGAATAGCTGAGGGCTAAACGGCTCTTTTACGGCCCGGGGTAAAGCCTCTTACCACGGCTGCTCCCCTCATCCAGGACAGTGTCTGCAGCGAGTCCTCTCTCTCTAGGACTTGTTGAGCATCTGTTCACTACTCCTTTAGGTGATCTCAACTGAGGAGTGATCTCTACAGAGGAGTGATCTATACTGAGTGATCTCTACAGAGGAATGATCTCTACAGCGTGATCTCTACAGAGGAGTAGAGTATGTATACGAAACACTTCAGTCTGGTTTTAGACCCCATCATAGCACTGAGACGGCACTTGTGAAGGTGGTAAATTACATTTTAATGGCATCGGACCGAGGCTCTGCATCTGTCCTCGTGCTCCTAGACCTTAGTGTTGCTTTTGATACCATCGATCACCACATTCTTTTGGAGAGATTGGAAACCCAAATTGGTCTACACGGACATGTTCTGGCCTGGTTTAGATCTTATCTGTCGGAAAGATATCAGTTTGTCTCTGTGAATGGTTTGTCCTCTGACAAATCAACTGTAAATTTCGGTGTTCCTCAAGGATCCGTTTTAGGACCACTATTGTTTTCACTATATATTTGACCTCTTGGGGATGTTATTCGAAAATATAATGTTAACTTTCACTGCTATGCGGATGACACACAGCTGTACATTTCAATGAAACATGGTGAAGCCCCAAAATTGCCCTTGCTAGAAGCATGTGTTTCAGACATAAGGAAGTGGATGGCTGCAAACTTTCTACTTTTAAACTCGGACAAAACAGAGATGCTTGTTCTAGGTCCCAAGAAACAAAGAGATCTTCTGTTGAATCTGACAATTAATCTTAATGGTTGTACAGTCGTCTCAAATAAAACTGTGAAGAACCTCGGCGTTACTCTGGACCCTGATCTCTCTTTTGAAGAACATATCAATACCATTTCAAGGACCGCTTTTTTCCATCTACGTAACATTGCAAAAATCAGAAACTTTCTGTCCAAAAATTATGCAGAAAAATTAATCCATGCTTTTGTCACTTCTAGGTTAGACTACTGCAATGCTCTACTTTCCGGCTACCTGGATAAAGCACTAAATAAACTTCAGTTAGTGCTAAATACGGCTGCTAGAATCCTGACTAGAACCAAAAAATTTGATCATATTACTCCAGTGCTAGCCTCTCTACACTGGCTTCCTGTCAAAGCAAGGGCTGATGTTACATCCAAAGAACGCCATACCTACTGTGAAGCATGGGGGTGGAAACATCATGCTTTGGGGCTGTTTTTCTGCCAAGGGACCAGGACGACTGATCCGTGTAAAGGAAAGAATGAATGGGGCCATGTATCGTGAGATTTTGAGTGAAAACCTGAGGAGATATATAATATAATAATATAATAATAATATGATATATGGTATCCAAAGAACACCATACCTTCCATCAGCAAGGGCATTGAAGATGAAAGGTGGCTGAGTCTTTCAGCATGACAATGATCCCAAACACACCGCCCGGGCAACGAACGAGTGGCTTCGTAAGAAGCATTTCAAGGTCCTGGAGTGGCCTAGCCAGTCTCCAGATCTCAACCCCATAGAAAATCTTTGGAGGGAGTTGAAAGTCTGTGTTACTGTAGGCCTGTATTGAACACCACATATAGACTACTGTAGGCCTGAACACCACATATAGACTACTGTAGACCTGAACACCACATATAGACTACTGTAGGCCTGAACACCACATATAGACTACTGTAGGCCTGTATTGAACACCACATATAGACTACTGTAGGCCTGAACACCACATATAAACTACTGTAGGCCTCATTGAACACCACATATAGACCTGAACACCACATATAGACTACTGTAGGCCACATTGAACACCACATATAGACTACTGTAGGCCTGTATTGAACACCAAACATATAGACTACTGTGTAGGCCCTGAACACCATATAGACTACTGTAGGCCTGAACACCACATATAGACTACTGTAGGCCTCATTGAACACCACATATAGACCTGAACACCACATATAGACTACTGTAGGCACATTGAACACCACAAATAGACTACTGTAGGCCTGTATTGAACACCACATATAGATTCTGTAGGCCTGAACACCACATATAGACTACTGTAGGCCTCATTGAACACCTCATATAGACTACTGTAGGCCTGAACACCACATATAGACTACTGTAGGCCTCATTGAACACCTCATATAGACTACTGTAGAACTGAACACCACATATAGACTACTGTAGACCTGAAAACCACATATAGACTACTGTAGGCCTGAACACCACATATAGACTACTGTAGGCCTCATTGAACACCTCATATAGACTACTGTAGGCCTGAACACCACATATAGACTACTGTAGGCCTGAACACCTCATATAGACCTGAACACCTCATATAGACTACTGTAGGCCTGAACACCACAAATAGACTACTGTAGGCCTGA
Source organism: Oncorhynchus tshawytscha (assembly GCF_018296145.1). Classification (NCBI taxonomy): domain Eukaryota; kingdom Metazoa; phylum Chordata; class Actinopteri; order Salmoniformes; family Salmonidae; genus Oncorhynchus; species Oncorhynchus tshawytscha. The sequence continues at coordinate 78,103,997 of NC_056431.1, forward strand.
ACACCTCATATAGACCTGAACACCCACATATAGACTACTGTAGGCCTGAACACCACATATAGACTACTGTAGGCCTGAACACCTCATATAGACTACTGTAGGCCTGTATTGAACACCTCATATAGACTACTGTAGGCCTGTATTGACACCTCATATAGACTACTGTAGGCCTGTAGGCCTGAACACCTCATATAGACTACTGTAGGCCTGAACACCACATATAGACTACTGTAGGCCTGAACACCACATATAGACTACTGTAGGCCTGAACACCACATATAGACTACTGTAGGCCTGAACACCTCATATAGACTACTGTAGGCCTGAACACCTCATATAGACTACTGTAGGCCTGAACACCTCATATAGACTACTGTAGGCCTGAACACCCATATAGACTATAGGCCTGACTACTGTAGACCTGTAGGCCTGAACACCACATATAGACTACTGTAGGGAACACCATATAGACTACTGTAGGCCTGAACACCACATATAGACTACTGTAGGCCTGAACACCACAAATAGACTACTGTAGGCCTGAACACCACATATAGACTACTGTAGGCCTGAACACGTCATATAGACTACTGTAGGCCTGTATTGAACACCTCATATAGACTACTGTAGGCCTGAACACCACATATAGATTACTGTAGGCCTGAACACCACATATAGACTACTGTAGGCCTGAACACCACATAGATAGACTACTGTAGGCCTGAACACCACATATAGACTACTGTAGGCCTGAACACGTCATATAGACTACTGTAGGCCTGTATTGAACACCTCATATAGACTACTGTAGGCCTGAACACCACATATAGATTACTGTAGGCCTGAACACCACATATAGACTACTGTAGGCCTGAACACCACATATAGACTACTGTAGGCCTGAACACCACATATAGACTACTGTAGGCCTGAACACCTCATATAGACTACTGTAGGCCTCATTGAACACCTCATATAGACTACTGTAGGCCTGAACACCTCATATAGACTACTGTAGGCCTGAACACCACATATAGACTACTGTAGGCCTGCCTGAACACCTCATATAGACTACTGTAGGCCTGAACACCACATATAGACTACTGTAGGCCTGAACACCTCATATAGACTACTGTAGGCCTGTATTGAACACCTCATATAGACTACTGTAGGCCTGAACACCACATATAGACTACTGTAGGCCTGTATTGAACACCTCATATAGACTACTGTAGGCCTCATTGAACACCTCATATAGACTACTGTAGGCCTGAACACCTCATATAGACTACTGTAGGCCTGAACACCTCATACAGACTACTGTAGGCCTGAACACCTCATATAAACTACTGTAGGCCTGAACACCTCATATAGACTACTGTAGGCCTGTATTGAACACCTCATATAGACTACTGTAGGCCTCATTGAACACCACATATAGACTACTGTAGGCCTGAACACCACATATAGACTACTGTAGGCCTGAACACCTCATATAGACTACTGTAGGCCTGAACACGTCATATAGACTACTGTAGGCCTGTATTGAACACCTCATATAGACTACTGTAGGCCTGAACACCACATATAGACTACTGTAGGCCTGTACTGAACACCTCATATAGACTACTGTAGGCCTGAACACCACATATAGACTACTGTAGGCCTGAACACCACATATAGACTACTGTAGGCCTGAACACCACATATAGATTACTGTAGGCCTGAACACCACATATAGAATACTGTAGGCCTGAACACCACATATAGACTACTGTAGGCCTGAACACCTCATATAGACTACTGTAGGCCTGCCTGAACACCACATATAGACTACTGTAGGCCTGAACACCACATATAGACTACTGTAGGCCTGAACACCTCATATAGACTACTGTAGACCTGAACACCACATATAGACTACTGTAGGCCTCATTGAACACCTCATATAGACTACTGTAGGCCTGAACACCACATATAGACTACTGTAGGCCTCATTGAACACCTCATATAGACTACTGTAGGCCTGAACACCACATATAGACTACTGTAGACCTGAAAACCACATATAGACTACTGTAGGCCTGAACACCACATATAGACTACTGTAGGCCTCATTGAACACCTCATATAGACTACTGTAGGCCTGAACACCACATATAGACTACTGTAGGCCTGAACACCTCATATAGACCTGAACACCTCATATAGACTACTGTAGGCCTGAACACCACAAATAGACTACTGTAGGCCTGAACACCTCATATAGATAGACCTGAACACCACATATAGACTACTGTAGGCCTGAACACCACATATAGACTACTGTAGGCCTGAACACCTCATATAGACTACTGTAGGCCTGTATTGAACACCTCATATAGACTACTGTAGGCCTGTATTGAACACCTCATATAGACTACTGAACACCACATAGGCCTGTACTGAACACCTCATATAGACTACTGTAGGCCTGAACACCACATATAGACTACTGTAGGCCTGAACACCACATATAGACTACTGTAGGCCTGAACACCACATATAGACTACTGTAGGCCTGAACACCTCATATAGACTACTGTAGGCCTGAACACCTCATATAGACTACTGTAGGCCTGAACACCCATATAGACTACTGTAGGCCACATATAGACTACTGTAGGCCTGAACACCTCATATAGACTACTGTAGGCCTGTATTGAACACCACATATAGACTACTGTAGGCCTCATTGAACACCACATATAGACTACTGTAGGCCTGAACACCACAAATAGACTACTGTAGGCCTGAACACCACATATAGACTACTGTAGGCCTGAACACGTCATATAGACTACTGTAGGCCTGTATTGAACACCTCATATAGACTACTGTAGGCCTGAACACCACATATAGATTACTGTAGGCCTGAACACCACATATAGACTACTGTAGGCCTGAACACCACAAATAGACTACTGTAGGCCTGAACACCACATATAGACTACTGTAGGCCTGAACACGTCATATAGACTACTGTAGGCCTGTATTGAACACCTCATATAGACTACTGTAGGCCTGAACACCTCATACAGACTACTGTAGGCCTGAACACCTCATATAAACTACTGTAGGCCTGAACACCTCATATAGACTACTGTAGGCCTGTATTGAACACCTCATATAGACTACTGTAGGCCTCATTGAACACCACATATAGACTACTGTAGGCCTGAACACCACATATAGACTACTGTAGGCCTGAACACCTCATATAGACTACTGTAGGCCTGAACACGTCATATAGACTACTGTAGGCCTGTATTGAACACCTCATATAGACTACTGTAGGCCTGAACACCACATATAGACTACTGTAGGCCTGTACTGAACACCTCATATAGACTACTGTAGGCCTGAACACCACATATAGACTACTGTAGGCCTGAACACCACATATAGACTACTGTAGGCCTGAACACCACATATAGATTACTGTAGGCCTGAACACCACATATAGAATACTGTAGGCCTGAACACCACATATAGACTACTGTAGGCCTGAACACCTCATATAGACTACTGTAGGCCTGAACACCACATATAGACTACTGTAGGCCTGAACACCACATATAGACTACTGTAGGCCTGAACACCTCATGTAGACTACTGTAGACCTGAACACCACATATAGACTACTGTAGGCCTGAACACCACATATAGACTACTGTAGGCCTGTACTGAACACCTCATATAGACTACTGTAGGCCTGAACACCACATATAGATTACTGTAGGCCTGAACACCACATATAGACTACTGTAGGCCTGAACACCACATATAGACTACTGTAGGCCTGAACACCACATATAGACTACTGTAGGCCTGAACACCACATATAGACTACTGTAGGCATGAACACCACATATAGATTACTGTAGGCTATATAATAGAAATCCAAAGCTGTTTCTATATGAAAATGTTATGGGATTTGCTCCATTGGTTTTGTTGGTAGGCGTTGGGCCAGTAACTGAAAATTTGCTGAATCGAATCCCTGAGCTGACAAGGTAAAAAATATGTTGTTCTGCCCCCTGAGCAAGGCCGTTAACCCACTGTTCCCCTGAGCAAGGCAGTTAACCCACTGTTCCCCTGAACAATGCTGTTAACCCACTGTTCCCCTGAGCAAGGCAGTTAACCCACTGTTCCCCTGAACAAGGCTGTTAACCCACTGTTCCCCTGAGCAAGGCAGTTAACCCACTGTTCCCCTGAGCAAGGCAGTTAACCCACTGTTCCCCTGAACAAGGCAGTTAACCCACTGTTCTCCTGAACAAGGCAGTTAACCCAGTATTCCCCTGAGCAAGGCAGTTAACCCACTGTTCCCCGGGCGCCAATGACGTTGATGTCGAATAAGGCAGCCCCCCCGAACCTCTCTGATTCAGAGGGGTTGGGTTAAATGCAGGAAGACACATTTCAGTTGATTGCATTCAGTTGTACAACTGACTAGGTCTCCCCCCTTTCCCTTTCCCTATATTATGCTCAAATAGCCACAATAGTCTATAGGCTACTGTCTCATATTGTAAGGGTACAGCCTCAGTGTTCACTGTAAACACACACCAGAAGTTGCACAAAACATTCACATTTCCACTCACAAGATCTCCAGTTTTTTTCAGTGCCCTCAAAAATGGCTGCTTTTGTCTATGATTAGATGTGGTGATGATTAGTGGGGGGGGGGGAAGCCCCCTGAACAGTCAGACACATTTCCTTATGGGATATGAGTTTCAGCCTGTGATCATGGTTATAATGATACCTGTAATCAGTGATAAGCATGTGTTCTCAACTACCAATAACGTTTATTGAACAGTAATACATTGATCAGCTTCATAGACGTTGATGAATGTTTTTTTTTTTAACAATGCCACAATATCTAACACAATGTAGAAGATGGGGGAAAAGGAATGTGTGTGTGTGTGTGTGTGTGTGTGTGTGTGTGTGTGTGTGTGTGTGTGTGTGTGTGTGTGTGTGTGTGTGTGTGTGTGTGTGTGTGTGTGTGTGTGTGTGTGTGTGTGTCTGACTGGCTGACTGGCTGACTGTGAGAAAACTGTCCCTATGTCAGCTGGTGAAACTGAGTGGTAGAAAAGCCAAAACGTGTCAAGGTCAGATAAAGCTGTGTTTCAGTCATCTTGTCTTCCACTAACTCTCTAACCCTGACCAAACACATGCAGGGCCAAGCCTGCTGCTTTGCCTGGTGCTGTGTCTGACCACCAGCTAACTGACGGACACAGCAGTAGGCCTATGGCAGCAGGACTAGCCTGTTGGTTATTTCATTATTTGTTACTATCTTTTTCCATGTGAGGGGCCCGATTCCGACCTAAGTTAAGAGTGTGCCCATGTGAGGGGCCCGATTCCGACCCGAGTTAAGAGTGTGCCCATGTGAGGGGCCCGATTGTTAAGAGTGTGCCCATGTGAGGGGCCCGATTCCGACCCGAGTTAAGAGTGTGCCCATGTGAGGGGCCCGATTCCGACCCGAGTTAAGATGTGAGGGGCCCGTGACCCCCATGTGAGGGGCCCGATTCCGACCCGAGTTAAGAGTGTGCACAAATGGAACGTTATTCCCTTTTTAATGCTTTTTCTCTCTAGGTGTATTCTGAGGTTGAACTGAAGCATGAGAACAAGCATGCTATCCACCTGCTATTCGTTGACCTTGACTTAATTCCCTCATAATTCCACCACCTTTATGGGGGGTCAAAGAAATGAAGGTGTGTCTACAGACAAACTGTATTCTGACCTTGACTTAATTCCCTCATAATTCCACCACCTTTATGAATGAATGAATGATGACTTAATTCCCTCATAATTCCACCACCTTTATGAATGATGATGAAGGTGTGTCTACAGACAAACTGTATTCTGACCTTGACTTAATTCCCTCATAATTCCACCACCTTTATGAATGATGATGAAACGATCTTTCAGGTTCCAAGTGGAACAAAATCTACGTTATTTTTTTACAATAGAAATAACACACCTGTAATTTACAAATTGATAAGCTCTATTGATAAGATCTATTGATAAGATCTATTGATAAGAGTTATTGATAAGATCTATTGATAAGATCTATTGATAAGATCTATTGATAAGAGTTATTGATAAGATCTATTGATAAGATCTATTGATAAGAGTTATTGATAAGATCTATTGATAAGATCTATTGATAAGATCTATTGATAAGAGTTATTGATAAGATCTATTGATAAGATCTATTGATAAGATCTATTGATAAGATCTATTGATAAGATCTATTGGTAAGAGTTATTGATAAGATCTATTGATAAGATCTATTGATAAGATCTATTGATAAGATCTATTGATAAGATCTATTGATAAGATCTATTGGTAAGAGCTAGGTAACTGAGTAAGCCGATTGGATCAGGGGATTTGTTAATATAAATAACAAATTGTTTCAGATCTATTTTACCTTATGATCACCTGAGACAAATGTGACCGCAGTCATAGGATGACTGGACCGTAATCATCCATGATTAGTGATTATCAGGGTAGATTTATGGGACTATTGATCAACTCCTATTACACTTCCATGATTAGTGATTATCTGGGTAGATTTATGGGACTATTGATCAACTCCTATTACACTTCCATGATTAGTGATTATCAGGGTAGATTTATGGGACTATTGATCAACTCCTATTACACTTCCATGATTCGTGATTATCAGGGTAGATTTATGGGACTATTGATCAACTCCTATTACACTTCCATGATTAGTGATTATCAGGGTAGATTTATGGGACTATTGATCAACTCCTATTACACTTCCATGATTAGTGATTATCAGGGTAGATTTATGGGACTATTGATCAACTCCTATTACACTTCCATGATTCGTGAATATCAGGGTAGATTTATGGGACTTATTGATCAACTCCTATTTCACACGTTCCTCACCTTCCAATATTTCATAGATTGAACAATTGAAAATGTCAACTTTCAGGATCAATCAAACCACAATTTTTTATTCACCAATATATTTTGGGTGTAAAGGCTCAAACCTGTTTTTATTATTATTCATAAATAGATTCCTAACTCTAAAAAAATATACAATATTGTTTTCTTTGACTTTTATTTAACTACCAATTGGTGCTGAAAAGGAGATTAATATGTGTGTATTTACATGGCTTTCTGTCATTGATACATAATATTCTGAACTGTTCTCTCCAAATGAAGGAACACAAAATGTAAATTAATAAATGTACTGAAAACCCTTTTGAATGAAAACTCCACCAGAAAATGTGTTGCCCAGCAATTGGGAGGGTTTTCAATGGTTGAATTAAATGTATTCAGCGGGCACAAGCTAACCAGGCCTGCAAAAGCCGTTCACACCTCCATACAGTAAGTCTGAAAACCAACTACTAAGAAGTACATAGGAAAGGTGTACATCTTCTGAGTCTGAATTAGGCGCTAACATTTTCCTTTCACTTTGCACGCCCTATAATCCCGTTTCAATCCCACATGACACTGGAAACCAATCACAGCCTAGTCAACTGTAGCCCTGTCCAATCACAGCCGTGTCAACTAACCCCTGTCCCTCCCCATTTCTCAGTCAATCAGACTTTGATCCGGTAATATATCTTTACGGTCCCATATGGGTTTTACTTTCACAAAGATAAAGTCACAGTGCCTTTTATTAGTTTAGCAGATAGTCTGATTAATTACATCAGACCATTGAAAACCTTGTTGTTACTATGCAACGCTGACATTCATAACGGTGAATTTGAAATTGTGGAAAACCTCGATCATAGGCCTACTTTAAATGAAGACAAAACGGATTTTCTATATATACTTGACTATTCTGGATATATTTTGACTGAAAATAGTCATTGGTGTCCTGTAGGCAATTTGCCCGAGAAAATGTAGCCTGACATTTGTGAGAAAAATAAAGTAAAGGTTTGAGTGGATGTTAAAATAAGAATTAATATTAAGGTGAAATTAAGGTGAGATTTTCGATTCATATTTTGTGGTTGGTACTCTTGTCGTAATAAAAATATAATACAAGGTAGGCTATATTATAATTCATAATATGAAAAAATATATATAAATATAGCTTATATAGCATTTCTTAAAGAAACAAGTCGTTTACATTTCTGATACTACTCTCCGTATAATTATGTTATATTCATATTAAATTCCATACAAAGATTCAACCATTTTAATGCCAACCACATTTATGTTTGGTGAAAAAAATACCTAATTCCATTTTCACTTTCATTTTCAAACGTGTGGATGGGTGACTGAAACTGCAAACTTGGTCTTATGAAGTGGCGTAAAGTACTTACGTGCTTAAGTAAAAATAAGTAAATCATTTCTAATAAAGTTTTTTTTATAGTATTTTTGATAATGTTTACTTTTACCTCACTACTTTCCTAAAGAGAATGATGTATTTTTTACTCCAAACATTTTCCCTGACACCCAAAAGTAGTTGCAGGACAGGAAAATGGTCTAATTCACGCACTTAAAGAGACAATACCTGGTCGTCCCTACTGCCTCTGATCTGGCAGACTCACTAAACACAAATGCTTTGTTACGGATAGCCAGGGGCACGCTCCAACACTCAGACATTTACAAACAAATGTCTGAGTGTTGGAGCGTGCCCCTGGCTATCCGTAAATAACAAAAACAAGACAATTGTGCGGTCTGATTTGCTTAATATAAGGACTTTGAAATCATTTATACTTTTAATTTGACTTTGGATACTTAAGTATATTGGAGCATTTACATGTACTTTTGGAACATAAGTATATTTAAAACCAAATACTTTTTTACTTTTAGCAAGTAGCAGTTTACTGGCTGACTTTCTCTTTTATTTGAGTCATTTTCTAATAAAATATCTTTACTTTTACTCAAGTATGAAAATTGGGAACTTTTTCCCAACAAAGTCAAAAAATTGAATTAACAAAAGATTTAACGTTAATTATTATTTGTGGTATAAAGATGATTTATATCACTGGATATTAGGCCACTTCTTCCTCGACGACAGAATGTGTGGACATGTCAATCAAAAAGGCCGTATTTATGTTGTCTTTAAATGGAAAGGTCTAGAATCTATCCAAAAAAAAGATGAATGACAATGGACAGCAGGAATGCGTAATGTTCAGAATCTAAATGATATAGGCCTTTAACTCACTGCACGGGCTCGTAGTATTCCTAGGCTGCTGCTTCCTAGAAAGGTGACAAATACATTTCCATAAACGATAGGTTAAATTTGAGCCTCATCTTTCTCCATTGGGTTATTTGTATTGTGTTGCGTGCATTGTGATATTTTCTATTATGGAAAGAAATCACTGTGATGTCACGGATGGAAGACTGTTTTTTTTTTTTTACTTTAACTATTTGTTTTATCTCCTATATAGGCCTAAAAAAGACCTGCCCATGCTATCGAGCTCCATCCTTATACTAGATGGATGAATTAAGGTCACTAATTCGTAAGGAACTCCCCTCACCTGGTTGTCTAGGTCTTACTTGAAAGAAAAAACTAAAACCTGCAGATACTCTGCCGTCCGTGGAATAAGTTTGACACCTGCTATAAAGTCCTGCCCATGCTGTGTTATACACGCAGCCCAATTCTGATCTGATTGGTCAAAAGACCAATTAGTGGAAGAAGATGAGCCAATCAGAGGCAGGTTTGGGGGGGCGGGTTTGGGGAGGTTCGACGGAGTTCGGACGTCCCAAGGATCCCGTTTATACATTTCCGAGGTTCAATTGCAGAGCGTTGTGAGAAAAGTTGCCAGTTTCAGGTGGGGATGAATCGCAAAGGAAGCAGAGGAGCGACTGGCACCGCACGGCACGGACGGACAAATTAGAACAAAAGAGGGGAAAAGTATATTGTCAAGAAAGTGATAACGTAACGTTTTATAATTATTTATTTAGAAAAACTGAAACATTAGACAAACAGTAGTGTTTTAAAACTATCTCGATGAGATGCTGTTTCGTTTCGCCTAAAACAACTCTAATCCAGCAATCATAACCCAGAAGAATAATTGGAGTTGGTGTAAAGTCTCAGGAAAAGTACACAATGGCGAAATCTAACAACTTTGGAATCGACGCGCTGTTGGCGCACCGGGTGGACCGAGACAGCTCCCCGGGACTGTGTTCTGTGGACAACCCATTCTCGTGCCGCCGGTCGGAGACCCAATCCCAGCGGAGGACCACCAGCGGTATCCACATTCAGACCGGGAATATCCCCAAACCGGGTCTATTGAATTTCTCTCACCAGGGACTGACCCAGCTGTCTCAGGGGGCCATCCCTGGAATGTATCCCACCCACATGTACCCCGTCGCGGCTCTGAGTGGCCAGCACACAGCCTTCGCCTATCCCAGTTTCGTCCAGCCGTACCCGGAGCATCTAAGGGCAGCAGTTATGGCTGGGTTTCCTCTAGAACACTGGATTAGAGCTGGAATGATGATGCCAAGACTCGGAGACTATGGTGGCAAGTAGCTTTCAGGCGTCTCATTTGTCATTCTTTGAATATAATTGAAGTGTCTCTCTCTACCACTGTTCATAATAGCTATAAAATATATTGTGTGAAAATAAAGTAGTTGTAAATAAATTATTGAAACAGAATGTTGTCTTTTGCTTATTAAACCTAATTACTGTATTTGTGCTGCATAATTTCGGTATATTTTATGTAAATTATTTAGCCGTTATAATTTCGTTGAACAATATGTCGAATTTACTACATTGTAGGAGGACTCATTAAATAAATAAAATATTATTTTCATGTCTTAGATCTTGCTCTTCTTTTTCTGAATTAATTAAAAAATAATGGATTTGTAAATTATTCGTTTTAAATGCAGATATTATCTAGAATAAGCAGTCAAAACACAGTCAAAACACACAAAAATAAGTTGTCATTGCATCTTTCAGGTGATCTTGAGTGTCGTTGGACCAGTAGCCCATTTACTCCTGAACCATAATCATATCTCTGTCATGATTTACCTTTAGTCATAAATAACATTTTAATTAATAGGCGATAGCCAAAGTGTGAGATGATTATTATTATTACAATATACAATAAAGAAACACCTGATGCAATATGTCCACTTCATCAACAAAGTCCCGCTATTGAAATTTTCATTAATTTAATGGCATTCTGTTGAGTTTTATAGCCCTGCTAAAGCCATATCACCGTGTCCTCAGGCCAACTGTAAACCAAAGTCCAATAAAACTGATATCATCAGAAAGGACGGCTTTTAAAGATGAAAATGTTTATATCTCAGCCCCATCATCCTCCCGTACAGAAGAGCAAGAACCTGAAATAAATGTGACATAAATAAACCATAGATTATTATCATTATAACTATTTTATAATAACTATTATTATTATTATTATTATTAGTAGTAGTAGTAGTAGCAGTAGTAGTAGTTTAACATGTGATAATAACCTCTCTCTCATGGTCTCCACTCCAGCCTCTTCTCAGGCCAGTCTGATGGGAAAGTGTCGTAGGCCCAGAACAGCCTTCACCAGTCAACAGCTACTACAGCTGGAGAACCAGTTCAAACTCAACAAATACCTGTCCAGACCTAAACGCTTTGAGGTGGCCACCTCTCTCCTGCTCACAGAGACACAGGTGAGCATGATGATCCCTGATTTTCAATCCTTTTTCTTTTTTGTGCAATTGTGTGAAGAAAAGAATAATAAACTTATGTGTCAGGGACCATGCCCAATAAATATTGCTCCAGATTTAGCTACATAGCTCATATCCATCTGCAGTCCCATAGAGATAACAGTTGGATAAATGTCTATTCATGCCGTAAAACTTTAGACCCACTAAAATGAGCCGCAGGTTGTTTTGACTGACATGTTTATCCTCGTGTAACTGTCGTGTTCCGTTCAGGTGAAGATCTGGTTCCAGAACAGGCGGATGAAGTGGAAGCGGAGCCGCAAGGCCAAGGAGCAGGCAATCAAGGGCCAAGGTGACTCCGACTGTCCCCACGGGGGGAAGCAGGGCAGCAATACCGGGTCTGGAGACACCCGTAACTCTGGTACCCCAGACGATGAAGATGAGGAGGATCTGGGAGCAGGGGAAGAAGATGATGTGTTAAGTGCTGATACCGTAGGAGCTGGAGTGGGTTTACTGTCTCGCCCTACACATTTCCTGAGGCACACTGCGACAGAGCTCAGCTATAGTTCTCATGGTTCCTACTCAGACAATGAACTAGAGGACAGTGGGCCTGGACTGGAGAGAAGGGTTGGGGTGGGGTTATGAGGAGAGTGGGCCTGGACTAGAGAGAAGGGTTGGGGTTATGAGGACAGTGGGCCTGGACTGGAGAGAAGAGTTGGGGTGGGGTTATGAGGACAGTGGGCCTGGACTGGAGAGAAGGGTTGGGGTGGGGTTATAAGGACAGTGGGCCTGGACTGGAGAGAAGGGTTGGGGTTATAAGGACAGTGGTCCTGGACTGGAGAGAAGGGTTGGGGTGGGGTTATGAGGCGAGTGGGCCTGGACTGGAGAGAAGGGTTGGGGGGCCTGGAGAGTGGGCCTGGGAGAGAAGGGTTGGGGTGGGGTTATGAGGACAGTGGGCCTGGACTGGAGAGAAGGGTTGGGGTGGGGCCTGGGCCTGGACTGGAGAGAAGGGTTGGGGTGGGGTTATGAGGAGAGTGGGCCTGGACTGGAGAGAAGGGTTGGGGTGGGGTTATGAGGACAGTGGGCCTGGACTGGAGAGAAGGGTTGGGGTGGGGTTATGAGGACAGTAGGCCTGGACTGGAGAGAAGGGTTGGGGTTATGAGGACAGTGGTCCTGGACTGGAGAGAAGAGTTGGGGTGGGGTTATGAGGACAGTGGGCCTGGACTGGAGAGAAGGGTTGGGGTGAGGTTATGAGGACAGTGGGCCTGGACTGGACTGGAGAGAAGGGTTGGGGTGGGGTTATGAGGACAGTGGTCCTGGACTGGAGAGAAGGGTTGGGGTGGGGTTATGAGGACAGTGGTCCTGGACTGGAGAGAAGGGTTGGGGTGGGGTTATGAGGAGAGTGGGCCTGGACTGGAGAGAAGGGTTGGGGTGGGGTAATGAGGACAGTGGGCCTGGACTGGAGAGAAGAGTTGGGGTGGGGTTATGAGGACAGTGGGCCTGTCCTCATAACCACTATATGGGGAATAGGGTGCCATTCAGGACGTAAACAACATTTTCTCTACACTCACCAGCAGGTATTATCATCAACAGTCATGACTAGTGATGAAGACTGAGAATGTTATCCAAAGTAGGCTACTACTAACTACTCACCTCATCTGTGGCCCTAAGACATTCAGCAATGAGTGGTTATAACACCTCAGCTGTGGCGCTAAGACATTCAGTAATGAGTGGTTATAACACTTCAGCTGTGGCCCTAAGACATTCAGCAATGAGTGGTTATAACACCTCAGCTGTGGCCCTAAGACATTCAGCAATTAGTGGTTATAACACCTCGGCTGTGGCCCTAAGACATTCAGTAATGAGTGGTTATAACACCTCAGCCGTGGCCCTAAGACATTCAGCAATGAGTGGTTATAACACCTCAGCTGTGGCCCTAAGACCTTCAGCAATGAGTTGTTACAAATAGTTATTATTTTTATGCTCCTCGTAGTTTTCTCTCTATCAAATGTCACACGTTTTGTGTTTTGTCCATTCTTGTCATAGTTGTGTGTCCAAAAACACATCTTGTTTAACAATTTTCATTACATTCAACAAGGATACCAACAATGACACCATTTTGTATTTGTATTTATTACGGATCCTGGGTTCGAGCGAAATAAAGGCAGTTATACCATGTTAAAAACATTACAATACATTCATAACAGATTTCACAACACATTAAGTCCACTAAGCTATTTTTTCATACATCCACCCAATGTTTTGTCATACTTTCCCTGCCAATATTGGCCCTGAATAGCACTGTTTGTCAACAACAACAAAACTCTCACAAACAAAAGGATTGCATGCATCCAATATTGGCCCTGAATAGCACTGTTTGTCAACAACAACAAAAAAAACTCTCACAAAAAAAAAAGGATTGCATGCATCCAATATTGTATTTGAGGCCACATGTTGGAATTTTTGGATTACATTTACTGCAGTGGTCTAAATCGGGGCCAGAGGGATTCTGGGTAGTCTGAAACAAATCTACTTTGAAACAAAAGTATACATCTCACACACATAGTTTTGTGGGTTTAACAAAAAGATGACGTCTGCACCATGTCAGTTGAAATGTATTCCATTTTGAGTTTGCATCCCAATATTACACTTTATATACATCACATAAGTTGAAATATAACCTTTGGACATAGAAACACCGGATTGTCAAGCGTATTTAAAATTAAAATGTTTTGTGAAAAATGTTAATTACATTCCACCCATGAGGCCACTAGAGGGCAATTTGGTAATTTGACTGCAGGAAAGGGATGTAAATAAACAAACAAAAAAACAAACACGATCATTCTAATGCAACTTAATGAAGCCGACCCAACTCTGAACAAGATATGAACTGTTACTTTAACACTAAGGTGTGAATGACTGTATACACTTCTCCATTACTCATATGGCATTATAAAATCATCCTTGAACCTTGCATTATCTAGGTAAATCGCAAATGATATTCTGTCATGTTATGATGTATTGTTATTGATGTTATTTAAACACTTTTGATTTCTAAGTCATATATTTAATGTTACACTAGGTGCTCTTATGTTGCTTTTTCAATGTTGTCGATGTGAAGAAAAATAATAAGAAAATAAAAAGAGTACTCATGAATGCAATGTTGTAATTGCAAAACCTCAAACAGGAGTGACTCCTAACCTTTCTTCCTATTCTACTTCAGTCAGAATCTATGATTATTATTATTTGACCCTTCTGGTCATTTATGAACATTTGAACATCTTGTCCATGTTCTGTTATAATCTCCACATGGCACAGCCAGAAGAGGACTGGCCACCCCTCATAGTCTGGTTCCTCTCTTGGTTTCTTCCTCGGTTTTGGCCATTCTAGGGAGTTTTTCCTAGCCACCGTGCTTCTACACCTGCATTGCTTGCTGTTTGGGGTTTTAGGATGGGTTTCTGTACAGCACTTTGAGATATCAGCTGATGTAAGAAGGGCTTTATAAATACATTTGATTTGACATAGTATTTATTAACTTACTGTATGTCATTTTACATCTTTATAGGAAGAAATTATACACATTAAATATTCTGTTTATTATCTGAAATGACTGCTCAAGCATCTGCGCCAGTCCACCACTCTCATGTCTTGTTTAACCTCCAGATGACACAGAAAACTATTTTAACACAGAAGAGGAATCTACACTGCATAGTAAACACTGTGCTTGGAGAGAGGGACAATTTATGACCATGGCTTTCAAATATGAATTACAGAGGCAGGTTTACTGATAAGTCAAATAATTAAATTAATGAACGGGAAGTAAAAAAAAAAAAAAAACGGAAATCTCCTGATGGTGATGTCAGCAAGCCCATTTAATTCGCGGAAAAGTAAATTATGATTATCTCAGAGTAAATGGGACTTTACTAGGAGCAGTGTAAGAGGCAGTGATTAAATATGATTAAAGAAAAGGGCTGTTGTATATAACCACGACTCCACACCACAAGGTCTCCATCACAGAAGTAGAATGAGATTCTATTTATTGTCCCGTATCCTCCATCTACCGGCGCTCTGGGTCACCAGGCTGCTCATTATAACGCTCACCTGTCACCACCGTTACGCGCACCAGCGCCTCATCAGACTCACCTGGACTCCATCACCTTGTTGATTACCTTCCCTATATCTGTCACTCCCTTTGGCTTCTTCTCCAGACGTTATTGTTTCTGTTCCGTTGTTCGCTCGTTTTTCTTGGTTTTTGTCGTTAAATTATACCCTTCCTGTACTTGCTTCCCGACTCTCAGCGTAGCTACACGTTAAATATCTATGGTCCACACTCTCCAATAACATGTTCATCTTTTGATTGAATGCTTTTCCCTCCCCTTCTTTCGTCACATATTGAGGAAATTAATTGTAAAATGTTAGTTTTTTTCCCCTCATTCATAAGGGAAATTTCACAGGCACATATTTTTCAATTGCAACTATAGTCTGTGTCTGTATGAAGACTTACCAGTAAATGATGTATGATCCCCAACAGAAAGGCTGCAAAAAAAAATGAATAACGCATTTCGCAAACGAATGACAAATGTCCCTCTCAGGTGCCGTCGTTGCTATGGAGACAAATATGATGTCCTAATATTGAAACTGGAGTATCCTTACCCCGGCATAAATAGTGAATTAAATGTTTATTGTATCGTATTATATTTAAATGAGGTATGTCTATGATATATTTAAGATTATGCAAAAAATTAAATGGCTGTAAATTCTTGTCCAAAATATAGTCAAGTGGTGCAACTTTTACTTGCTAGCTAGCTATAGCACATCTAACCTCATAGCCAGTCTAGATGGTTTCTGCTGCTATTCGTCTGACAAACTTGTGGGAAAATATACCAATAGTATTGGCTTGAGTGTTTGCAAACAAAACGATAGGTTTTATAACACTTCCTTTCAATGGGTTGGTTTTGTAATCTCAGCAGCACGACCTGGTAAAATACACCTTGTGGTTTGACCAATCAGCAAGTTGTGGTCTTGACCTAAATATGGACGGATTTCATTAGTGATCACTCCTACTGCTTATTCCCCCTCGTGCCTACTTGCCTAGTCATATCACTTAAGTCAATAGGAATTGGAAGGCGTCATAAATCCACAGACTGTTTTCTTTCCGTGATGTTAAAGGGGAAAGATATATCTTTTTTTTGTACAGTGGTTTCAAATAGGCTGACATGGCAGATGACATCACATCTGAATGGGTACGGGAAATTTCACAGTGAACACATATGCACTGATTGTACAAAACATTAAGAACACCTGCTCGTTCCCGTGACATTGATGGACCAGGTGAATCCAGGTGAAAGCTATGATCCCTGGTTGATGTCGTTTTTTTTCAATGCACTTCAATCAGTGTAAATGAAAGGGAGGAGACTTTATAAAGAAGGGATTTTTTTCAGCCTTGAAACAATTCAGACATGAATTGTATATGTCTGGTGAATGGGCAAGACAAAATATTTAAGTGCCTTTGAACGGGGTACGGTAATAGGTGCCAGGCGCACCGGTTTGAGTGTGTCAAGAACAGCAACATTACTGGGTTTTTCATACAGTTTCCTGTGTGTATCAAGAATGGTCCACCACCCAAAGGTCATCCAGCCAACTTGACACAACTGTGGGGAGCAATGAAGTCAACATTATAATACGCTTTTGACACCTTGTAGTCCATAACCTGACACCTTGTAGTCCATACCCTGACACCTTGTAGTCCATACCCTGACACCTTGTAGTCCATACCCTGACACCTTGTAGTCCATGACACCTGACCCACACCTTGTAGTCCATACCCTGACACCTTGTAGTCCATACCCTGACACCTTGTAGTCCATACCCTGACACCTTGTAGTCCATACCCTGACACCTTGTAGTCCATACCCTGACACCTTGTAGTCCATACCCTGACACCTTGTAGTCCATACCCTGACACCTTGTAGTCCATACCCTGACACCTTGTAGTGAAACTACGTTTCAGGTTAGTCATCTGTACAGCATCTCTCCAGGACAGTGTCTACAATAACACCCTATTCCCTATGTAGTGCACTACTTTAGATAGGGCCCTATTCCCTATATAGTGCCCTACTTTAGATAGGGCCCTATTCCCTATGTAGTGCACTACTTTAGATAGGGCCCTATTCCCTATGTAGTGCACTACTTTAGATAGGGCCCTATTCCCTATATAGTGCACTACTTTCGGCCATAGGAACAGGCGAGGCAGTTATAAGCCCTTGACGTTTGAATAAACGGCGTGGTGTTTAGTAACATTTAGTTTCTTTTGTCTTTCTCAGGCTTTCCTGTGTCAAAGCTGTTCACCACCCTGTTTCTTCACATCGTCTCTCTCTCTCTCTCTTCCCCCTTGATAGGGTAAGCACTCAAACCCGAAGTCTGAGCTATTTGGGATATCACCAGTTATACATTCCACTCCACGTAGATGAATGACATATCTGATGGATCTGTCAAGGACAGTCCTGTGTTGTACAGTACGGGTGTGTGAACAGTGTGAGTGCCAGAACAGCGTAGAGTTCCACAGTAAAGATGGGTTGTTCCAGGTGTCTCTGAGGGCGACCATACCTCGCCATGCTCTGGACGTACCCGAGTCTGTCCTCCTGCCCCCCGTGTGCTGTTCTCCACCAATCACAGACCGGCTTCATGTTCCGCAACACCAGGCAATCTACGCTCTCTGTTACATCAGCAGTGGGTGAAGATAGATTGGTTAATAGTGGTTAAACTGCCCCCTGTTCTGTTTCCCCTGTCCTTGTGCTTGTCTCCACCCTCACTCCAGGTGTCGCCCATCTTCTCCATAATCCCCTGTGGATTTATAACCGTGTTCTCTGTTTGTCTGTTGTCAGTTTGTCTTGTTTGTCAAGTCAATCAGCCTTTTTGTTCTCGGCTCCTGCTTTTCCCAGTCTCTCTTTTTCACGCCCTCCTGGCTTTTGACCCTTGCCTGTCCTGACTCTGAGCCCTCCTGCCTGACCACTCTGCCTGTCCCTGACCCTGAGCCTGCCTGCCATCTGGTACCATTGCATCACCTCTGGTTTACTGACCCCTGCCTGCCGACCTGTACCTTTGCCCCCTGCTGGATTTTTAACCTCTGCTTACCCTGACCCTGAGCCTGCCTGCCATCCGGTACCACCTCTGGTTTACTGACCCCTGCCTGCCTTGACCTGTCTATTGACTGCCCCTGTTGGATCATTAAACCATTGTTAATTTGACGTTGTTCATACCTGATAGTACGAACTGGCCGTGACTGACCCAGCAGACCCAGTTGCGCAACGCCATCTCCTCCCAAGGAGCCACCATTGGTCGGCACGAGGAATTGCTTTGTGGGCTGATGGAGGGGGTCCAAGCGTTGGCTGAGTGCCATGACCGGGCGTTGGACATGCTGTGGGAGCAATTCCGTGGGTTGTCTGGGGAGCAGCCTGCAACGGTGGTAACCCCACCTCCCCTCAGTAACTCGTTAGCAGGGCCGCCCCAACGGCCACTCCACATTCCCCGGAGCCCCATTTACTTCCCCTGAAACGTTTTAATGGTGATCCGAGCACCTGTCGGGCGTTTTTAGCTCAGTGTACCCTCATTTTCGAGCTTCAGCCCTCCTCCTTCCCCTCGGTTCGCTCCAAGATAGCATACCTCATCACGCTGATGTCTGGGTGGGCTCTCACCTGGGCTAACGCCGTATGGGAACAACAGCCGGCCATGTGCCTGAGTCTGGAGGGGTTCGTGGGAAAGGTGAGGATAGTTTTGGTTGCCCCGTTCTCCGGGTGAGAAGCTAATCCAGCTCCGGCAGGACGCCCGCAGAGTGGCTGACGATTTCCACACGTTAGCAGCGGAGAGTG
Source organism: Oncorhynchus tshawytscha (assembly GCF_018296145.1). NCBI lineage: Eukaryota > Metazoa > Chordata > Actinopteri > Salmoniformes > Salmonidae > Oncorhynchus > Oncorhynchus tshawytscha. The sequence continues at coordinate 78,123,487 of NC_056431.1, forward strand.
AGTGAAGCCAGGAGCACTGTTCAACATGTTCCTGCACAGCATCTCAGAGGGGGTTAAGGATGAGCTTGCTACTCGGGAGTTACCCACGGATCTTGATTCCCTCATCACTTTGACCATCCGCATCAATGGGCGATTGCGGGAACGACGGATGGAGAGGAAATTCAATTTCGCTCGCACGTCCAGAGATTCCACCTTGCCTACGAGTCATCCCGGAAGCCCCCTGACGGTCCCATTGCTGAGAGCAACCTCTAGAGTCACCGAAGACGTCTGCAATGTTCTGGCGCTTTCTTTGTTCTGTGGAATCCCCCCCCACCCCCTCTTGTTGAATTACTGTGAGACGCCTAAGACAGCGCTACAGGGAGACAGGACGGACAGCTGATCGTCCTCACAGTGGCAGACCACGTGTAGCAACACCTGCACAGGATTGGTACATCTGAACATCACACCTGCGGGACAGGTACCGGACGGCAATAACAACTGCCCAAGTTACACCAGGGAACGCACAATCCCTCCATCAGTGCTCAGACTGTCCACAATAGGATGACAGAGGCTGGACTGAAGGCTTGTAGGCCTGTTGTAAGGCAGGTCATCACCAGACATGGGCAAAAACCCGCCGTCGCTGGACCAAACAGGACTGGCAAAAAGTACTCTTCACTGACGAGTCGCGGTTTTGTCTCACCAGGGGTGATGGTCTGATTCGCGTTGATCGTAGAAGGAATGAGCGTTACACTGAGGCCTGTACTCTGGAGCGGGATTTATTTGGAGGTGGAGGGTCCGTCATGGTCTGGGGCGGTGTGTCACAGCATCATTAGACTGAGCTGGTTGTCATTGCAGGCAATCTCAATGCTGTGCGTTACAGGGAAGACATCCTCCTCCTACCCTTCCTGCAGGCTCATCCTGACATGACCGTCCAGCATGACAATGCCACCAGCCATAATGCTCGTTCTATGTGTGATTTCCTGCAAGACAGGAATGCCTCCTCCCTCAATCCCATAGAGAATGTCTAGGACCTGTTGGATCGGAGGGTGAGGGCTAGGGCCATTCCCCCCAGAAATGTCCGGGAACTTGCAGGTAGTGGGGTAACATCTCACAGCAAGAACTGGCAAATCTGGTGCGGTCCATGAGGAGGAGATGCACTGCAGTACTTAATGCAGCCGGTGGCCACACCAGATACTGACTGTTACTTTTGATTTTGACCCTCCCTTTCTTCAGGGACACATTATTCAATTTCTGTTAGTCACATGTCTGTGGAACTCGTCCAGTGTATGTCTCAGTTATTGAATCTTATGTTCATACAAATATTTACTCATGTTAAGTTTGCTGAAAATAAACGCAGTTGACAGTGAGAGGATGTTTCTTTTTTTTGCTGAGTTTATATCATGCCTGCCTTAACGTGGGGCTCTGTTAGAGCAAGGGGGTGTTGGGGTGGGTTTGATTTTGGTAGGAGATCCGTGTGTATTCTGCCCTCTACCTGTTCTGAATTATCTGAAAAATAATTTAAAAATGCAACAACAAAAAATCTATATATATATGTTTTAAAAAGGTCCTGAGACTCAGAGTGATCCTTCTAGCCAGACACACACACCTCGCATGTTCTCACCAGCCTCTCCACTATTCACCATGGAGTTGGTGTATAGCTGTATCTTCTGTCGTTGTTCCCTATAGGAGCCTCCTGGACGAACCTCACGTCAACCACTCTCTGGTGAACAGTATGGCTGAAGCCATGCCCTACTTCACCCAGCTGACACACTCCTTACACCCATACCCCGTCCCCATCTCTACTACATCCTGATGGCGCTGCCACACCCTAACCCGGGGACAGGGAGGTCCCCCCACCTCCCTGACTGTCTCTGTGTATCAACCAGAACATAGACTGACTGTCTCTGAGTATCAACCAGGTCATAGACTGACTGTCTCTGAGTATCAACCAGAACATAGACTGACTGTCTCTGAGTATCAACCAGAACATAGACTGACTGTCTCTGTGTATCAACCAGAACATAGACTGTCTCTGTGTATCAACCAGAACATAGACTGTCTCTGTGTATCAACCAGGTCATAGACTGTTTGTGGATGAGGTGAGGATGAGAAAGGTTAGGGTAAGAAGGGTGAGGTGAGGATGAGAACGTTTAGGGTGAGGTAAGGATGAGACGAGAGGAGACCAATTGAGTTTTAATAGCATCGTTTCTATGTCCCAATCTGCTTTCTGTATCAACTCTAGGCTAAACGGATTGATCCGATCCATGCTCAACAAGGAAAGCTTCGTACCGTGTCCATAATGAATGTGCTAATCTCATCCCCAGCCTGTTGTCTCTCATAACAGGTTATGAACGCACAAACTAAATGTGGATGCTACCATGATTACAGATAATCCTGAATGAATCGTGAATAATGATGAGTGAGAAAGTTACAGACGCACAGATATCATATCCCCCAAACAATGCTAACCTCCCCTGTTATTGGTAATGGTGAGAGGTCAGATATCATATCCCCCAAACAATGCTAACCTCTCCTGTTATTGGTAATGGTGAGAGGTTAGAGATCATATCCCCCAAACAATGCTAACCTCCCCTGTTATTGTAATGGTGAGAGGTTAGAGATCATACCCCCAAACAATGCTAACCTCTCCTGTTATTGGTAATGGTGAGAGGTCAGATATCATATCCCCCAAACAATGCTAACCTCTCCTGTTATTGGTAATGGTGAGAGGTTAGAGATCATATCCCCCAAACAATGCTAACCTCTCCTGTTATTGGTAATGGTGAGAGGTTAGAGATCATATCCCCCAAACAATGCTAACCTCTCCTGTTATTGGTAATGGTGAAAGGTTAGAGATCATGTCCCCCAAACAATGCTAACCTCCCCTGTTATTGGTAATGGTGAGAGCTTAGCATATCTTGGGGGTATTTAAATATATATATATATTATTTATTTATTTGAACCAAATTAAACAAGTGATAGACAACAATACAGATTAAAAACACATTTTTGAAAACAGTGTGCAGGTGTGGTTGGAAGCCCAAGGGCTTATATGAAAACCTCACCACAAAACACTATATACTATAAATAAGTAAATAAGTACAAAAACAGATAACAAAATCTACTAATTATAAATGTATATATTTATTTATCAGTAATCAAGTACACTGTACATCCAGTGTAATAAATATACTGTAACTGCCAGATATCCAGCCATCTGTCATCCATCCAGCCATCTGTCATCCAGCCAGCCACCTGTCATCCAGCCAGCCAGCCATCTGTCATTCATCCAGCCATCTGTCATCCAGCCAGCCAGCCATCTGTCATTCATCCAGCCATCTGTCATCCAGCCAGCCATCTGTCATCCAGCCAGCCAGCCATCTGTCATTCATTCATCCAGCCAGCCATCTGTCATCCATCCAGCCAGCCATCTGTCATCCAGCCAGCCAGCCATCTGTCATCCAGCCAGCCAGCCATCTGCCATCCAGCCAGCCATCTGTCATCCAGCCAGCCATCTGTCATCCAGCTAGCCATCTGCCATCCAGCCAGCCATCTGTCATCCAGCCAGCCATCTGCCATCAGTTTTGTGACCCTGTCGTGAAGGTTTTGTGACCCGGGCGTGAAGGTTTTGTGACCCTGACGTGAAGGTTTTGTGACCCGTCGTGAAGGTTTTGTGACCCGGGTGTGAAGGTTTTGTGACCCGGGCGTGAAGGTTTTGTGACCCGGGCGTGAAGGTTTGTGACCCGGGCGTGAAGGTTTTGTGACCCTGGCGTGAAGGTTTTGTGACCCGGGCGTGAAGGTTTTGTGATCCTGAGGTCTTGCTGGCCTACTGCCTGGGTTGTCTACTCGTGGATGAGGACAAATGGTGCCCTCTACTGGTCAGATAATGCCGGTACATGATATGCTTCTCCATCTGCATTGCTTGTTGTGTTTGGGGTTTTAGGCTGGGTTTCTATACAGAACTTTGTGACATCGGCTGATGTAAAAAGGGCTTTATAAATACATTTGATTGAAATACCAGCAGCTGTGACACGAACTGTCTGTTCAGGTGACATTGATAGACATCGAGAGAATCAATTTAGTTAATCAATTAAATGTTTAGTTCCTGTTAAAAAAAAACGCTGTATCAGAATTATCCTTTCAGACTGATACAACGGTTAAATATTACAGACAATTTTACAATGTTTGTTGTTGTTGCCATAACAATACTGAAACTATGAAACACATACAACAACTTGTATAGAAAAGGACTTTTGTAGGCACATTAGACGTTCTGATATAAATGTGAGGAGGTCAGTTAGAATCAGTTAAAGTGTCTACATAAAGGGACGTCCGTGATCTTCACATTCCTTCTAGTGCCGGAACGAGGAGCACAAAACACACTCTCTCTATTCTGTCTTTTTCCTGTCTCTCATTCACAACTCTCTCCATTCTGTCTCTCATTCACAACTCTCTCTCTTTGGGTATTTCTCCTTCGCCAGTCTGATGAAATCCTCTGCACTATCCAGAGACACCAAGCGATCCTGGTAGAGGAGAAGAGAGGAGAGAAGGCAGGAGAAGTAAGGAGAGGAGAAGAGAGGAGAAGAGGAAGGAGAAGAGGGACGAGAAGAGAGGATGGAAGAGAAGAGGAGAAGAGAGGAAATGAGGAGAAGAGAGAATGAGAAGACAGGAGAGGGGGAGAACAGAGGAGAGGAGGGAGGAGAGGTGGAGAAGAGAGGAAAGGAGGAGAAGAGAGGATGGAGGAGAGGAGGGAGGAGAAGAGAGGAGGGAGGAGAAGAGAGGATGGAGGAGAGGAGAGGAGGGAGGAGAAGAGAGGATTGAGGAGAGGATGGAGGAGAGGAGGGAGGAGAAGAGAGGATGGAGGGATGGGAGAGGAGGGAGGAGAAGAGAGGATGGAGGAGAGGAGGGAGGAGAGGAGGGAGGAGAGAGGAGAGGAGGGAGGATGGAGGAGAGGGGGGAGAAGAGAGGAAAGGAGGGATGGAGGATGGAGGAGAGGAGGGAGGAGAAGACAGGATGGAGGAGAGGAGGGATGGAGACAGGAAAGAAGAGAGGATGGAGGAGAAGAGAGGATGGAGGAGAGGAGGGAGGAGAAGAGATGATGGAGGAGAGGAGGGAGGAGAAGAGATGATGGAGGAGAGGAGGGAGGAGAGGAGGAAAAGAGAGGAGGGAGGAGAAGACAGGAAAGAAGAGAGAAAACAACAAGTAGACATTAGTAGCTTGAATATTTCTCCCTCATTATTGTCCATTAGATTACTCCCCCGTCCTGGTAAATAGGTGGTGTGTGTGTGTGTGTGTGTGTGTGTGTGTGTGTGTGTGTGTGTGTGTGTGTGTGTGTGTGTGTGTGTGCGTGCGTGCGTGCGTGCGTGCATGTGCGTAGCAGTAGGACAGCAGTACCATAACAAAGAGGTATCTGTCTGTGCTAGCCACTCCTCGTGGGAACAAACTAGAGTGGTCCAGAGTGGTCTGTAACAGTTGTCTGGCTCTGTTCAGGTTATCCGATTCACTCAGTGTTGTCTGTAACAGCTGTCTGTTCACCGTCAGGAGAGAGTCAACCTCACGCTGGTAGCCTATAGGGGACACAAGCACCAGTACAAACAACCAGGCCGGAGACGACATAGAATCAACAATTAGAATGTTCAACTCAATAATACTGCAACTGAAACATTGTGTTCGGGGGTTGGAAAAAGGCATCGACCCAGTGCACAACACAAGCATTGGGCTCCTCAGAATGTTAATACACCTATGTCAAATGGAGACTGATTTTGCACAGTGCTCTGTTGTTGTGTTTTGTTGAGACGGCTGAAATGAAGGAACACGACAAGAACGATGCTTTCACTCCCTTTACTCTTTTTTCACACATCTTTGTTGTGTCGGATTCACGTGGGTATAAATTGTAATTTATTATGTCAACAATCTACACAAAATACTCTGTAATGTCAAAGCGGAAGAAAATTATAACATTTGAAAAAAAAAATATATATATATATATATATACAGTGGGGCAAAAAAGTATTTAGTCAGCCACCAATTGTGCAAGTTCTCCCACTTAAAAAGATGAGAGAGGCCTGTAATTTTCATCATAGGTATACATTAACTATGACAAACAAAAATGAGAAAAAAAAATCCAGAAAATCACATTGTAGGATTTTTAATGAATTTATTTGCTAATTATGGTGGAAAATAAGTATTTGGTCAATAACAAAAGTTTATCTCAATTCTTTGTTATATACCCTTTGTTGGCAATGACAGAGGTCAAACGTTTTCTGTAAGTCTTCACAAGGTTTTCACACACTGTTGCTGGTATTTTGGCCCATTCCTCCATGCAGATCTCCTCTAGAGCAGTGATGTTTTGGGGCTGTTGCTGGGCAACATGGAATATAATACTTTTTTGCCCCACTGTATATATATATATATATATATATATATGTGAAAAAGTAAGCAGTAATAAATGTATATGTTGATTAGATAAGTATTCAACCTCTTGAGTCAATACTTTGTTGAATCACCTTTGGCCGCGTTTACAGTTTGTCTGGGTAAGTCTCTAAGAGCTTTCCACACCAGGATTGTGCAATATTTGCCCATTTATTCTTGTATAAATTCTTCAAGCTCTGTCAAATTGTTTGTTGATCATTGCTAGACAAACATTTTCAGGTCTTGCCATAGATTTTCAAGTAGATTAAAGTCAAAACTAACTCGGCCACTCAGGAACATTCACTGTCTTCTTGGTAAACAACACCAGTGTATATTTGACCTTGTGTTTTAGGTTATTGTCCTGCTGAAAGGTGAATTCATCTCCAAGTGTCTGGTGGAAAGCAGACTGAACCAGGTTTTCCTCTGGGATTTAGCCTGTGCTTAGCTCCATTCTGTTTATTTTTATTTTTTATCCTGAAAAACTCCCCAGTCCTCAATGATTACAAGCATACCCATAACATGATGCAGCCACCACAATGCTTGAGAAAATATGGAGTGGTACTCAGTAATGTGTTGTATTGGATTTGCCCCATACATAGCACTTTGTATTCAGGACAAAAAGTGAATTGCTTTACCATATTGTTTGCAGGATTACTTTAGTGCCTTGTTGCAAACAGGATGCATGTTAAGGAATATTTTCATTCTGTACAGGCTTCCTTCTTTTCACTGTGTCATTTAGGTTAGTATTATGGAGTAACTACAATGTTGTTTATCCATCTTCAGTTTTCTCCTATCACAGCCATTAAACTCTGTAACTGTTTTAAAGTCACCTTTGTCCTCATGGTGAAATCTGATCACTCTCCGGCAACGGAATTAGGAAGGACACCTGTATCTCTGTAGGGACTGGTTGTATTGATACACCATCCAAAGTGTAATTAATAACTTCACCACGCTCAAAGGGATATTCAATGTCTGCTTTTTAAATTTTTTATCCAACTACCAATTTGTGCCCTTCTTCGCGAGGCATTGGGAAAACCTCCCTGGTCTTTGTGGTTGAATCTGTGTTTGAAATTCACTGCTCGACTGAGGGACCTTACAGATAATTGTATGTGTGGGGTACAGAGATGAGGTAGTCATTCAAAAACCATGTTAAATACTGTTATTGCACACAGAGTGACTCCATGCAACTAATTATGTGACGTGTAAAGCACATTTTTACTACTAAACATATTTAGGTTTACCATAACGAAGGGGTTGAATACTTATTGACTCAAGACATTTCAGTTTTTAATTTTTTAATTTTTTAAATAATTTGTAAAGAAAATTCTAAAAACATAATTCCCCTTTGACATTATGGGGTATTGTGTGTAGGCCAGTGACCAACAATCTCAATTTTATCCATTTTAAATTCAGGAACCTCTACAGGATTGGTGGGTCCCCCGCGGGACGGTTGAGCTAACGTAGGCTAATGTGATTAGCATCAGGTTGTAAGTAACAAGAACATTTCCCAGGACATAGACATATCTGATGTTGGCAGAAAGCTTAAATTCTTGTTTATCTAACTGCGCTGTACATTTTACAGTAGCCATTACAGTGAGGGAATATCATGCTATTGTTTGAGGAAAGTGCACAGTTATGAACTTGAAAAGTTATTAATAAAGAAATTAGGCACATTTGGGCAGTCTTGATACAAAATTTTGAACAGTAATGCAATGGTTCATTGGATCAGTCTAAAACTTTGCACATACACTGCTGCCATCTAGGGGCTAAAATCTCAATTGTGCCTGGGCTGGAATAATACATTATGGCCTTTCTCTTGCATTTCAAAGATGATGGTAGAAAAAAAAAAATATTGGTTGTTTTTTCTTTGTATTATCTTTTACCAGATCCATTGTGTTATATTCTCCTACATTAATTTCACATTTCCACAAACTTCAAAGTGTTTCCTTTCAAATGGTATCAGAAATATGCATATCCTTGCTTCAGGGCCTGAGCTACAGGCAGTTAGATTTGGGTATGACATTTTAGGCAAAACATTTTTTTTAAAAGAGTCCAATCCTTAATTAATTTTAACCCAACAAAATGTGGAAAAAATCAAGATGTGTGAATACTTTCTGAAGGCCATGTACATAGAGAGCAGCAGAAAGGAAAAGGTTAAGGAATTGAGATTTGAAGGGAGGAGATTATCTCTACAAACTTGATCTGACCTAGCTGTGTTAGGATCTGAAGAGAGGAGATTATCTCTACAAACTTGATCTGACCTAGCTGTGTTAGAATCTTCTTCCATCGGCTGCTGATCTCTCGTTTGGCGTACCTCAGACTATGGATGTCATAGTTGAGCTTCTCCCACTCCTGATAAACAAACAAACACACACACACACACACGCACATTAAAACACAGAAACAGCCCGGATAGCACACATGCATCTCGCTGACGTCGAGAGGGTGTGGGAGGACAAAATGCAGGCACGCTGCACGTCACACGGTCACTCAGCATCGCCATCACGCGGTCGCTCAACATCGCCGTCACGCGGTCTCTCGGCATCGCTGTCAGGCGGTCGCTCAACATCGCCGTCATGCGGTCGCTCAGCATCGCCGTCATGCGGTCTTTCGGCATCGCCATCACGCGGCATCGCCGTCACGCGGTCGCTCAGCATCGCCATCACGCGGTCTCTCAGCATCGCCGTCACGCGGTCTCTCAGCATCGCCGTCACGCGGTCTCTCAGCATCGCCGTCACGCGGTCTCTCAGCATCGCCGTCACGCGGTCTCTCAGCATCGCCGTCACGCGGTCTCTCAGCAGCGCCGTCACGCGGTCTCTCAGCATCGCCGTCACGCGGTCTCTCAGCATCGCCGTCACGCGGTCTCTCAGCGCCGTCACGCGGTCTCTCAGCATCGCCGTCACGCGGTCTCTCAGCATCGCGTCACGCGGTCTCTCAGCACGCCGTCACGCGGTCTCTCAGCATCGCCGTCACGCGGTCTCTCAGCATCGCCGTCACGCGGTCTCTCAGCATCGCCGTCACGCGGTCTCTCGCCGTCACGCGGTCTCTCAGCAGCGCCGTCACGCGGTCTCTCAGCAGCGCCGTCACGCGGTCTCTCAGCATCGCCGTCACGCGGTCTCTCAGCATCGCCGTCACGCGGTCTCTCAGCATCGCCGTCACGCGGTCTCTCAGCAGCGCCGTCACGCGGTCTCTCAGCATCGCCGTCACGCGGTCTCTCAGCATCGCCGTCACGCGGTCTCTCAGCATCGCCGTCACGCGGTCTCTCAGCATCGCCGTCACGCGGTCTCTCAGCATCGCCGTCACGCGGTCTCTCAGCATCGCCGTCACGCGGTCTCTCAGCATCGCCGTCACGCGGTCTCTCAGCATCGCCGTCACGCGGCCTCTCAGCAGCGCCGTCACGCGGTCTCTCAGCATCGCCATCACGCGGTCTCTCAGCAGCGCCGTCACGTGGTCTCTCAGCATCGCCATCACGCGGTCTCTCAGCATCACCATCACACGGTCTCTCAGCATCGCCATCACGCGGTCTCTCAGCAGCGCCGTCACGCGGTCTCTCAGCAGCATCACGCGGTCTCTCAGCATCACCATCACACGGTCTCTCAGCATCGCCATCACGCGGTCTCTCAGCAGCGCCGTCACGCGGTCTCTCAGCATCGCCGTCACGCGGTCTCTCAGCAGCGCCGTCACGCGGTCTCTCAGCATCGCCGTCACGCGGTCTCTCAGCATCGCCATCACGCGGTCTCTCAGCATCGCCATCACGCGGTCTCTCAGCAGCGCCATCACGCGGTCTCTCAGCATCGCCATCACGCGGTCTCTCAGCAGCGCCATCACGCGGTCTCTCAGCATAATCGACCGTAGATCGTGTAGACTTCTCAAATTGTGTGTCACAATGCTTGAATATCTGCCTTCTCTCAAACATGTTCGATGTCATGGTTGGGAATTTATCAGAGATATGTAGAAGGCTTATAGGCTTAAATAAATGTTTACCACCAATTTATTATTATTTAAATACATTTTTAGGTCCATAAACTTAAAACGTATTATTATTGCCACTATAATTTAGCTCATAATGATCTTATATTTTCCATTCAAATTCGATGTTTACACTCATTTGGTAAAGGGTAATTCAAATCGTGTAGTGAAACAGTATTTGCTGTTGGATCCGACCTGAAATAAAAAGGTATTTTTGTGAATGTCGTCTGTCGAGCAGCTTTGACATGGGTGATATTTGGCACCGTCCCAAACAACGGCTGAAGGGCGAATGCGACGTCTTGCCAATGTGTAAATGCTGTCTGTGCTACAAGTATGATGTATCAAATCAAATTTTTATCAAATGCATCGGGCCGACGTCGACGAGGTGTCGGTGTGCTATCTGGGGCAGAGGTAAAGTTGTTGTTAATAGTTCAACTGCTGGCTGATATATCTCAGTCCCAAGGCATCGCTAACACAATGAGTCATGTTCCTGTGCTGTTATTCTCAACATAGTGCCTGTTGTGTCCACCGCAGCAACAATGCTGACCTGACCACGCTATTTAATATGTCGATTATCCTTTCACTTCAGGAATCCGTGCACTGATAGTTTCTAGAGATCACATGTCACAGGAGATTGTTCATAGGCCTTATTTGTGTGGCTTTTACACAGTAAGAAAAATACACAAATATATCAATATATCACACAAGAAAAGAAAGTTAAAAACAACAGACGGGAATAATAATTTACAAAAAATAGACAAACAGATGCATAAAGACGTCAAACAAACACACAGACAAAACCACCAATAAAAATATCCTTAATCAGTATAGACCCACAACAAGCCTCAGACTCAGGGCCGGCCCGCTCATTAGGCAGACTGACGAGGGCGGCATTTTCTGAGCTAAACTGACCAAGTCTCCAACAACACATTAAACCTCATAATAATAATGGGCCTCCCAGGTGGCGCAGTGGTTAAGGCTGCTGTACTGCAGCGCTAGCTGTGCCACTAGAGACTCTGGGTTCGCGCCCAGGCTCTGTCGTAACTGGATGCGACCGGGAGGTCCGTGGGGCGACGCACAATTGGCCTAGCGTCGTCCGGGTTAGGGAGGGCTTGGCCGGTAGGGATGTCCTTGTCTCATCGCGCACCAGCGACTCCTGTGGCGGTCCGGGCGCAGTGCACACTAACCAGGTCGCCAGGTGCATGGTGTTTCCTCCGACACTTCCGGGTTGGATAAGTGCTGTGTTAAGAAGCAGTGCGGCTTGGTTGGGTTGTGTATCACATGACTTTCTACCTTCGTCTCTCCCGAGCCTGTACGGGAGTTGTAGCGATGAGACAAGATAGTAGCTCCAATTGGATACCATGAAATTGGGGAGAAAAAGGGGTAAAATTAAAGAAATAAAAAAGAAATAAGCTATGTATTAATGAATGAACCAATTAAATTGGGGAGAAAAAGGGGTGAAAAAAAGAGTGAAAAAAATGAAACCTCATAATTCTACCCCCAAAACTAATGACACGTCTCTCACCCAGACTAATGACACTTCTCTCAACCAGACTAATGACACTTCTCTCAACCAATGGCATGAGGGCTTTTTTATGTGAGCGCTGCAGTGCCCACTTTGTCAAAGGCACTAAATATTTAAGATGGACCCCTTCTAGGCCTTGGAAGATGGACCCCTTCTAGGCCGTGGTAAGATGGATGCCTTTCTAGACCTTGGTAAGATGGACCCCTTTCTAGGCCTTGGTAAGATGGTCCCCTTTCTAGGCCTTGGTAAAATTGTCCCCTTTCTAGGCCTTGGTAAACTCCAATATTGTGCCCTACATGTAGCCTCCATGAGTGTCATAAATACCCTATATGAAAGAACTCTTTGTTCGACATCTCTGATTGAATGATTTAATTGAGGTGAGTCAGTATAAACATGATGCTGCCCCGAGAGTGAGAAATGTACAGAGAAGACCCAACTGAGTGTGCGCCCACGCGCATATCTCTAACTCAGAGGGTTTATTATTCTTAATCCCCAGCCTGGACTCCGTAGGACTCTAATCCCCAGCCTGGACTCCGTAGGACTCTAATCCCCAGCCTGGACTCCGTAGGACGCTAATCCCCAGCCTGGACTCCGTAGGACTCTAATCCCCAGCCTGGACTCCGTAGGACTCTAATCCCCAGCCTGGACTCCGTAGGACTCTAATCCCCAGCCTGGACTCCGTAGGGCTCTAATCCCCAGCCTGGACTCCGTAGGACTCTAATCCCCAGCCTGGACTCCGTAGGACTCTAATCCCCAGCCTGGACTCCGTAGGACTCTAATCCCCAGCCTGGACTCCGTAGGACTCTAATCCCCAGCCTGGACTCCGTAGGACTCTAATCCCCAGCCTGGACTTCGTAGGACTCTAATCCCCAGCCTGGACTCCGTAGGACTCTAATCCCCAGCCTGGACTCCGTAGGACTCTAATCCCCAGCCTGGACTTCGTAGGACTCTAATCCCCAGCCTGGACCTAGGACTCTAATCCCCAGCCTGGACTCCGTAGGACTCTAATCCCCAGCCTGGACTCCGTAGGACTCTAATCCCCAGCCTGGACTTCGTAGGACTCTAATCCCCAGCCTGGACTTCGTAGGACTCTAATCCCCAGCCTGGACTCCGTGGACTCTAATCCCCAGCCTGGACTTCGTAGGACTCTAATCCCCAGCCTGGACTCCGTAGGACTCTAATCCCCAGCCTGGACTCCGTAGGACTCTAATCCCCAGCCTGGACTCCGTAGGACGCTAATCCCCAGCCTGGACTCCGTAGGACTCTAATCCCCAGTGACGTCAGCAGTGACCAACAGTCCAACTCAGTGACGTCTGCAGTGACCAACAGTTCAGCTCCGTGACGTCTGCAGTGACCAACAGTTCAGCTCCGTGACGTCTGCAGTGACCAACAGTTCAGCCCCGTGACGTCTGCAGTGACCAACAGTCCAGCTCAGTGACGTCTGCAGTGACCAACAGTTCAGCTCCGTGGCGTCTGCAGTGACCAACAGTTCAGCTCCGTGACGTCTGCAGTGACCAACAGTTCAGCCCCGTGATGTCTGCAGTGACCAACAGTCCAGCTCAGTGACGTCTGCAGTGACCAACAGTTCAGCCCTGTGACGTCTGCAGTGACCAACAGTCCAGCTCAGTGACGTCTGCAGTGACCAACAGTTCAGCCACGTGACGTCTGCTGTGACCAACAGTCCAGCTCAGTGACGTCTGCAGTGACCAACAGTTCAGCCCCGTGACGTCTGCAGTGACCAACAGTTCAGCTCCGTGACGTCTGCAGTGACGAACAGTTCAGCCCTGTGACGTCTTCAGCTATATTAAGTTTTTGAAGCGCAGTAATATATGCTAAGCAAGGGGGAAGGATGTGACTCTGTGTCCCAGCAGCATGCCTATAACACGTACACAGCTCATTTGCGTAACCTAGGACCTAGGTGCTTTACTATCAGAGGTCAGAGAGGGGGCGGAAGGATATGGACTGACTATCAGAGGACAGAGAGGGGGCGGAAGGATATGGACTGACTATCAGGACAGAGAGGAGGCGGAAGGATATGGACTGACTATCAGAGGACAGAGAAGGGGCGGAAGGATATGGACTGGCTATCAGAGGTCAGAAAGGGGCGGAAGGATATGGACTGACTATCAGGACAGAGAGGGGAAGGAAGGATATGGACTGACTATCAGAGGACAGAGAAGGGGTGGAAGGATATGGACTGGGATGACCAGGGATGTTCTCTGTTTAATGAGTCCTCCAGATCAGAGGCAGTAGCGATGACCAGGGATGTTCCCTGTTTAGTGAGTCCTCCAGATCAGAGGCAGTAGGGATGACCAGGGATGTTCTCTGTTTAGTGAGTCCTCCAGATCAGAGGCAGTAGGGATGACCAGGGATGTTCTCTGTTTAGTGAGTCCTCCAGATCAGAGGCAGTAGGGATGACCAGGGATGTTCTCTGTTTAGTGAGTCCTCCAGATCAGAGGCAGTAGCGATGACCAGGGATGTCCTCTGTTTAGTGAGTCCTCCAGATCAGAGGCAGTAGGGATGACCAGGGATGTTCTCTGTTTAGTGAGTCCTCCAGATCAGAGGCAGTAGGGATGACCAGGGATGTTCTCTGTTTAGTGAGTCCTCCAGATCAGAGGCAGTAGGGATGACCAGGGATGTTCTCTGTTTAGTGAGTCCTCCAGATCAGAGGCAGTAGGGATGACCAGGGATGTTCTCTGTTTAGTGAGTCCTCCAGATCAGAGGCAGTAGGGATGACCAGGGATGTTCTCTGTTTAGTGAGTCCTCCAGATCAGAGGCAGTAGGGATGACCAGGGATGTTCTCTGTTTAGTGAGTCCTCCAGATCAGAGTCAGTAGGGATGACCAGGGATGTTCTCTGTTTAGTGAGTCCTCCAGATCAGAGGCAGTAGTGATGACCAGGGATGTTCTCTGTTTAGTGAGTCCTCCAGATCAGAGGCAGTAGGGATGACCAGGGATGTTCTCTGTTTAGTGAGTCCTCCAGATCAGAGGCAGTAGAGATGACCAGGGATGTTCTCTGTTTAGTGAGTCCTCCAGATCAGAGGCAGTAGAGATGACCAGGGATGTTCTCTGTTTAGTGAGTCCTCCAGATCAGAGGCAGTAGAGATGACCAGGGATGTTCTCTGTTTAGTGAGTCCTCCAGATCAGAGGCAGTAGAGATGACCAGGAATGTTCTCTGTTTAGTGAGCCCTCCAGATCAGAGGCAGTAGGGATGACCAGGGATGTTCTCTGTTTAGTGAGTCCTCCAGATCAGAGGCAGTAGGGATGACCAGGGATGTTCTCTGTTTAGTGAGTCCTCCAGATCAGAGGCAGTAGGGAGGACCAGGGATGTTCTCTGTTTAGTGAGTCCTCCAGATCAGAGGCAGTAGGGATGACCAGGGATGTTCTCTGTTTAGTGAGTCCTCCAGATCAGAGGCAGTAGCGATGACCAGGGATGTCCTCTGTTTAGTGAGTCCTCCAGATCAGAGGCAGTAGGGATGACCAGGGATGTCCTCTGTTTAGTGAGTCCTCCAGATCAGAGGCAGTAGGGATGACCAGGGATGTTCTCTGTTTAGTGAGTCCTCCAGATCAGAGGCAGTAGGGAGGACCAGGGATGTTCTCTGTTTAGTGAGTCCTCCAGATCAGAGGCAGTAGGGATGACCAGGGATGTTCTCTGTTTAGTGAGTCCTCCAGATCAGAGGCAGTAGGGAGGACCAGGGATGTTCTCTGTTTAGTGAGTCCTCCAGATCAGAGGCAGTAGGGATGACCAGGCATGTTCTGTTGATAAGTGTGTGAAATGGACCATTTTCCTGTGCATTGTCACGAGTTGTGTAGTTTTGGGTGTCATGGAAAATGTACAGAGTAAAAAGTACATTATTTTCTTTAGGAATGAGGTGAAGTTAAAGTAAAAGCTGCCCAAAATATAAATAGTAAAGTACAGATACCCCCAGAAAACTACTTAAGTAGTACTTTAAAGTATTTTTACTTAAGTAGTACTTTAAAGTATTTTTACTTAAGTACTTTACACTACTGCTTGTTGTCCAGTAACAGGTTTGAGTTAATCTAGTACACCTTCAGTGTACCTGAGTGGACAGGTTGTGCCCTAACCAAGCTCTGTATCGGGTAGTATCTTTTCCCCAGCTCAGGTGCAGGTCGTGTCTCTCTCACCTCTGTGTACGTATCTGCCTCGTTCCTCATCGTGATAAAGGCTTGGAGCTCTCCGTCCGACTCTGCATCTCCCATGGAGGTCCTGGGGCTGCTCCAGGGGATCCACTCCTGCTCCTCTGTCCTCCAAGACAGGCCCTCCTGACCCGGGCTTGGGTCACTGTGGCTGGACATGCAGGCTCTGGAGGTCTGAGTCCTGGAGGAAGTCTGAGTCCTGATGCTCTGCATTTTGGAAGTCTCATATCTGGAGGACCAGAGAGGTGCATTCAAGTTCATGTTGAGGTAGTCTCTCTCTCGTCACAGATTTGGTTCTGGGTGCCCTTATAGTTCCAATATCACTAATTTGACTCTGCCTTGCCATGCCAGTGCTATGATTAAGGAAAGAAATAGCCTAAACACAAGCTGACTGAGAGATTCTCCTAAACATAGCCTTACATACCAGATTACAGAGGCTTCACAGACGCTGCTTGTCTATATCTTCGGGCAGTGTGCCAAGATTTTAAAAAATAGACTAAGCTATATATATATATATATATATATATATATATATATTCCCATTCAGAAGAATCTGTAGATCTGAATGAAATAGACTAGAATGGATTATCATGCTGTTTTAATTATGCCTACAATTTAAAAAACAACAACATGCACAGACCTAATGTGAACAGAATCATAAAACAATAATAGTCTTACCGTAAAATAGCGTTCTTCTCATCTAGGTTCTCATCAAGATTGCAGTAACTCCTCCAACAACAACTATACAATGCCCCCATCAGACCCAAGAACTGTCATCCAGCACATCTGATTATCCGAAGAATATCTTTACAATTTTCCTCAGGTTTTTACCATGAAATAAATATTTTAAGATGTAACGTAATCAGTGAAGTTCCCAACATTGCGAGCCGGATCTCAGACACAACTCTGAAAACTTGTGCGTCTTGTTTTTCATGGTCTATTGGGGGCGGGGTCTGAGCACGTGAGTCCATTCAAGAAGCGTGACTAACCTAGCGTGACGGTGCATCTGGAAACCATGAATGGAACATTTATTCAGCCACTGATGGACAATGCTATTAGCTCTGTTGAGTCCTCTCTCCCATGTGTTTACTCTTATGTATCTGTGCTCTGAGAGCGTCTATGTAGATGTAACAGTATAACTTTAGACCGTCCCCTCGCCCCTACCCGGGCTCGAACCAGGGACCCTCTGCACACATCAACAACAGTCACCCTCGAAGCATCGTTACCCATCGCTCCACAAAAGCCGCGGCCCTTGCAGAGCAAGGCGAACCACTACTTCAAGGTCTCAGAGCAAGTGAAGTCACCGATTGAAACGCTATTTAGCGCGAACCACCGCTAACTAAACTAGCCGTTTCACATCCGTTACACTCACCCCCCTTTTGACCTCCTCCTTTTAAAGTTTGTACACTAGATATGTGATAACTATGATTCCATTACCGGTTAGCTAATACAAAACACAGCCATGGATTATTCAACTAATCTGGACTGTTGTCCTCCTCAGTCTATAGACTGACCTATGAGGGCTGGAACAACAAAAACCTGGACTGGTGTCCTCAGTCTATGGACTGACCTACGAGGGCTGGAACAAAAACCTGGACTGGTGTCCTCCTCAGTCTATAGACTGACCTATGAGGGCTGGAACAACAAAAACCTGGACTGGTGTCCTCCTCAGTCTATAGACTGACCTACGAGGGCTGGAACAAAAACCTGGACTGGTGTCCTCCTCAGTCTATGGACTGACCTACGAGGGCTGGAACAAAAACCTGGACTGGTGTCCTCCTCAGTCTATAGACTGACCTACGAGGGCTGGAACAAAAACCTGGACTGGTGTCCTCCTCAGTCTATAGACTGACCTACGAGGGCTGGAACAAAAACCTGGACTGGTGTCCTCAGTCTATAGACTGACCTACGAGGGCTGGAACAAAAACCTGGACTGGTGTCCTCCTCAGTCTATAGACTGACCTACGAGGGCTGGAACAAAAACCTGGACTGGTGTCCTCCTCAGTCTATAGACTGACCTACGAGGGCTGGAACAAAAATCTGGACTGGTGTCCTCCTCAGTCTATAGACTGACCTACGAGAGCTGGAACAAAAACCTGGACTGGTGTCCTCCTCAGTCTATGGACTGACCTACGAGGGCTGGAACAAAAACCTGGACTGGTGTCCTCCTCAGTCTATGGACTGACCGACGAGAGCTGGAACAAAAACCTGGACTGGTGTCCTCCTCAGTCTATAGACTGACCGACGAGAGCTGGAACAAAAACCTGGACTGGTGTCCTCCTCAGTCTATGGACTGACCGACGAGAGCTGGAACAAAAACCTGGACTGGTGTCCTCCTCAGTCTATAGACTGACCGACGAGAGCTGGAACAAAAACCTGGACTGGTGTCCTCCTCAGTCTATGGACTGACCTACGAGGGCTGGAACAAAAACCTGGACTGGTGTCCCCCTCAGTCTATGGACTGACCTACGAGGGCTGGAACAAAAACCTGGACTGGTGTCCTCCTCAGTCTATGGACTGACCTACGAGGGCTGGAACAAAAACCTGGACTGGTGTCCTCCTCAGTCTATGGACTGACCTACGAGGGCTGGAACAAAAACCTGGACTGGTGTCCTCCTCAGTCTATGGACTGACCTACGAGGGCTGGAACAAAAACCTGGACTGGTGTCCTCCTCAGTCTATGGACTGACCTACGAGGGCTGGAACAAAAACCTGGACTGGTGTCCTCCTCAGTCTATGGACTGACCTACGAGGGCTGGAACAAAAACCTGGACTGGTGTCCCCCTCAGTCTATGGACTGACCTACGAGGGCTGGAACAAAAACCTGGACTGGTGTCCTCCTCAGTCTATGGACTGACCTACGAGGGCTGGAACAAAAACCTGGACTGGTGTCCTCCTCAGTCTATGGACTGACCTACGAGGGCTGGAACAAAAACCTGGACTGGTGTCCTCCTCAGTCTATGGACTGACCTACGAGGGCTGGAACAAAAACCTGGACTGGTGTCCTCCTCAGTCTATGGACTGACCTTACGAGGGCTGGAACAAAAACCTGGACTGGTGTCCTCCTCAGTCTATGGACTGACCTACGAGGGCTGGAACAAAAACCTGGACTGGTGTCCTCCTCAGTCTATAGACTGACCTATGAGAGCTGGAACAAAAATCTGGACTGGTGTCATCCTCAGTCTATGGACTGACCTACGAGGGCTGGAACAAAAACCTGGACTGGTGTCCTCCTCAGTCTATGGACTGACCTACGAGGGCTGGAACAAAAACCTGGACTGGTGTCCTCCTCAGTCTATGGACTGACCTACGAGGGCTGGAACAAAAACCTGGACTGGTGTCCTCCTCAGTCTATGGACTGACCTACGAGGGCTGGAATATCACTTTTCTCAAGGTAGGCTGCACCACTGTATTTACAGTGCATGTAAGATTTGAAGTTCATAGATTACATGTCAGATTACATGTCAGATTACATGTCAGATTACATGTCAGATTACATGTCATTCACAACACAGACGTCATGTTATCGTTCTCCTAGTGATTGGGGTATAATTTGACAGAGATTGTAGGGAGCAGGACAGATGAGATCCTCTGTTACCTGACCGTCCACTATTCTGGACAACTAATACTGCTGCCCTACGGACACACACAGATATACAAGATGGCGCCGGAGAAGAAGGCAGACACACACAGATATACAAGATGGCGCCGGAGAAGAAGGCAGACATCCACAGATATACAAGATGGCGCCGGAGAAGAAGGCAGACACACACAGATATACAAGATGGCGCCGGAGAAGAAGGCAGACATCCACAGATATACAAGATGGCGCCGGAGAAGAAGGCAGACATCCACAGATATACAAGATGGCGCCGGAGAAGAAGGCAGACATCCACAGATATACAAGATGGCGCCGGAGAAGAAGGCAGACATCCACAGATATACAAGATGGCGCCGGAGAAGAAGGCAGACACACACAGATATTACAAGATGGCGCCGGAGAAGAAGGCAGACACACACAGATATACAAGATGGCGCCGGAGAAGAAGGCAGACACACACAGATATACAAGATGGCGCCGGAGAAGAAGGCAGACATCCACAGATATACAAGATGGCGCCGGAGAAGAAGGCAGACATCCACAGATATACAAGATGGCGCCGGAGAAGAAGGCAGACATCCACAGATATACAAGATGGCGCTGGAGAAGAAGGCAGACATCCACAGATATACAAGATGGCGCCGGAGAAGAAGGCAGACATCCACAGATATACAAGATGGTGCCGGAGAAGAAGGCAGACATCCACAGATATACAAGATCGCGCCGGAGAAGAAGGCAGACATCCACAGATATACAAGATGGCGCCGGAGAAGAAGGCAGACACACACAGATATTACAAGATGGCGCCGGAGAAGAAGGCAGACATCCACAGATATACAAGATGGCGCCGGAGAAGAAGGCAGACACACACAGATATACAAGATGGCGCCGGAGAAGAAGGCAGACACACACAGATATACAAGATGGCGCCGGAGAAGAAGGCAGACATCCACAGATATACAAGATGGCGCCGGAGAAGAAGGCAGACACACAGATATACAAGATGGTGCCGGAGAAGAAGGCAGACATCCACAGATATACAAGATGGCGCCGGAGAAGAAGGCAGACATCCACAGATATACAAGATGGCGCCGGAGAAGAAGGCAGACATCCACAGATATACAAGATGGTGCCGGAGAAGAAGGCAGACATCCACAGATATACAAGATGGCGCCGGAGAAGAAGGCAGACATCCACAGATATACAAGATGGCGCCGGAGAAGAAGGCAGACATCCACAGATATACAAGATGGCGCCGGAGAAGAAGGCAGACATCCACAGATATTACAAGATGGTGCCGGAGAAGAAGGCAGACACACACAGATATACAAGATGGTGCCGGAGAAGAAGGCAGACATCCACAGATATACAAGATGGCGCCGGAGAAGAAGGCAGACATCCACAGATATACAAGATGGCGCCGGAGAAGAAGGCAGACATCACACAGATATACAAGATGGCGCCGGAGAAGAAGGCAGACATCCACAGATATACAAGATGGCGCCGGAGAAGAAGGCAGACATCCACAGATATACAAGATGGCGCCGGAGAAGAAGGCAGACATCCACAGATATACAAGATGGTGCCGGAGAAGAAGGCAGACACACACAGATATACAAGATGGTGCCGGAGAAGAAGGCAGACATCCACAGATATACAAGATGGCGCCGGAGAAGAAGGCAGACATCCACAGATATACAAGATGGCGCCGGAGAAGAAGGCAGACATCCACAGATATACAAGATGGCGCCGGAGAAGAAGGCAGACACACACAGATATACAAGATGGCGCCGGAGAAGAAGGCAGACATCCACAGATATACAAGATGGCGCCGGAGAAGAAGGCAGACATCCACAGATATACAAGATGGCGCCGGAGAAGAAGGCAGACATCCACAGATATACAAGATGGCGCCGGAGAAGAAGGCAGACATCCACAGATATACAAGATGGCGCTGGAGAAGAAGGCAGACATCCACAGATATACAAGATGGCGCCGGAGAAGAAGGCAGACATCCACAGATATACAAGATGGCGCCGGAGAAGAAGGCAGACATCCACAGATATACAAGATGGTGCCGGAGAAGAAGGCAGACATCCACAGATATACAAGATGGCGCCGGAGAAGAAGGCAGACATCCACAGATATACAAGATGGCGCCGGAGAAGAAGGCAGACGTTTTACCTGTCCCCAACTGATTGGGTTTTTTGCTCGTTCATTTGCTTTGTTTGTAACTTATTTTTAAAACGTATTTTGTACATAATGTTGCCGCTATCGTCTCTTATGACCGAAAATATCTTCTGGACATCAGGACTGTGATTACTCACCACAGACTGGCAGAATCCTTTTTTTCCCTTAAACGAGTCTGACGAGGCCGACTTGAATGATATACTGCTTTCTCGGGAACAGGCCCAGATCCCCGTGATTTGCGTGAAGAGGAAGCGGAAAACAATTGGCCAATGGGCGGCCTGCTTTCTGAGACTTCGTAGGCGATCAAATAAACCCCCACTTCCTACCATTCTGCTAGCAAGCAAAATACATGACCTACGCGGAAGATTAAACGACCATCTTGTGCTTCACGGAGTCGTGGCTGAACGACACTATCAACATACAGCTGGCTGGTTATACGCTGTACCAGCAGGATAGAACAGCAGAGTCTGGTAAGACAAGGGGCGGCGACTATGTAGTTTTATAAATAACAGCTGATGCACGATATCGAAGGATGTCTCCAGCTATTGCTCACCTGAAGTAGAGCATCTCATGACAAGCTGTAGACCACACTACCTACCTAGTTTTCAACTGTATTTTTCATAGCTGTTTACATACCACCTCAGTCAGAGGCACTAAGACAGCATTGAATGAGCTGTATTCCACCATAAGTTAACTTGAAAACGCTCACCCAGAGGCGGCGCTCCTAGTAGCCGGGGACTTTAATGCAGGGAAACTTAAATCCGGTTACCAAATTTCTATCAGCATGTTAAATGTGCTACCAGAGGGAAAATAACTCTGGACCACCTGTATTCCACACACAGAGATGCATACAAAGCTCTCCCTCGCCCTCCATTTGGCCTGGCCGTGTGGTGCCAGGACAACAACCTCTCCCTCAACGTGATCAAGACAAAGGAGATGATTGTGGACTACAGGAAAAAGCGGACCGAGAACGCCTCCATTCTCATTGACAGGGCTGTAGTGGAGCAGGTTGAGAGCTTCAAGTTCCTTGGTGTCCACATCACCAACAAACTATCATGGTCCGAACACACCAAGACAGTCATGAAGCCAGCACGACGAAACATATTTCCCCTCAGTAGACGGAAAAGATTTGGCATGGGTCCTCAGATCCTCAAAAGGTTTTACAGCTGCACCATCGAAAGCATCCTGCCTGGTATCGCAACTGCTCGACCTCCGACCGCAAGGCACTACAGAGGGTAGTGCGACCGGGGCCAAGCTTCCTGCCATCCAGGATCTCTATACCAGGCGGTATAAGAGGTAGGCCATAAAAATTGTTAAAGACTCCAGCCACCCAAGTCATAGACTGTTCTCTCTGCTACCGCATGGCAAGCGGTACCGGAGCACCAAGTCTAGGACCAAGAGGCTTCTAAACAGCTTCTACCCCCAAGCCATAAGACTCCTGAACATCTAATCAAATGGCCACCCAGACTATTTACATTGCCCCCCAACCCTTTGTTTTTACACTGCTGCTGCTCTCTGTTTATTATCTATGTATAGTCACTTTACCCCTACCTACATGTACAAACTACCTCGACTAACCTGTATCCCAGCGCATTGACTCAGATACCGGTACCCCCTGTATATAGCCTCGTTATTGTTATTTTATTGATTTACTTTTTATTTTTAAAATTACTTTCGTTTATTTAGTAAATATTTTCTTGACTCTATTTCTTGAACTGCATTGTTGGTTAAGGGCTTGTAAGTGGTGTCATGGCATTATGGCACTCTGGGGCACAGTGCTAGTGTCCTGGCTCACCTGTGGTGTCATGGCATTATGGCACTCTGGGGCACAGTGCTAGTGTCCTGGCTCACCTGTGGTGTCATGGCATTATGGCACTCTGGGGCACAGTGCTAGTGTCCTGGCTCACCTGTGGTGTCATGGCATTATGGCACTCTGGGGCACAGTGCTAGTGTCCTGGCTCACCTGTGGTGTCATGGCATTATGGCTCTCTGGGGCACGTGCTAGTGTCCTGGCTCACCTGTGGTGTCATGGCATTATGGCACTCTGGGGTACAGTGCTAGTGTCCTGGCTCACCTGTGGTGTCATGGCATTATGGCTCTCTGGGGCACAGTGCTAGTGTCCTGGCTCACCTGTGGTGTCATGGCATTATGGCACTGGGGCATAGTGCTAGTGTCCTGGCTCAACTGTGATGTCATGGCATTATGGCACTCTGGGGCACAGTGCTAGTGTCCTGGCTCACCTGTGGTGTCATGGCATTATGGCACAGTGCTAGTGTCCTGGCTCACCTGTGGTGTCATGGCATTATGGCACTCTGGGGCACAGTGCTAGTGTCCTGGCTCACCTGTGGTGTCATGGCATTATGGCACTCTGGGGCACAGTGCTAGTGTCCTGGCTCACCTGTGGTGTCATGGCATTATGGCACTCTGGGGCACAGTGCTAGTGTCCTGGCTCACCTGTGGTGTCATGGCATTATGGCACTCTGGGGCACAGTGCTAGTGTCCTGGCTCACCTGTGGTGTCATGGCATTATGGCACTCTGGGGCACAGTGCTAGTGTCCTGGCTCACCTGTGGTGTCATGGCATTATGGCTCTCTGGGGCACAGTGCTAGTGTCCTGGCATTATGGCACTCTGGGGTACAGTGCTAGTGTCCTGGCTCACCTGTGGTGTCATGGCATTATGGCACTGGGGCATAGTGCTAGTGTCCTGGCTCACCTGTGATGTCATGGCATTATGGCATTCTGGGGCACAGTGCTAGTGTCCTGGCTCACCTGTGGTGTCATGGCATTATGGCACTCTGGGGCACAGTGCTAGTGTCCTGTCTCACCTGTGGTGTCATGGCATTATGGCACAGTGCTAGTGTCCTGGCTCACCTGTGGTGTCATGGCATTATGGCACTCTGGGGCACAGTGCTAGTGTCCTGGCTCACCTGTGGTGTCATGGCATTATGGCACTCTGGGGCACAGTGCTAGTGTCCTGGCTCATCTGTGGTGTCATGGCATTATGGCACTGGGGCACAGTGCTAGTGTCCTGGCTCACCTGTGGTGTCATGGCAGAATGAAGGTGTAACGTCTAAATAATGTACAGTATCTGAGTTTAGCAGCCAGGGGGCAGTGTTGCTCCACACAGCACACCAGAGATCCTCATTTAGACAGTGGCCTCACTGAGTTTAGCAGCCAGGGGGCAGTGTTGCTCCACACAGCACACCAGAGATCCTCGTTTAGACAGTGGCCTCACTGAGTTTAGCAGCCAGGGGGCAGTGTTGCTCCACACAGCACACCAGAGATCCTCATTTAGACAGTGGCCTCACTGAGTTTAGCAGCCAGGGGGCAGTGTTGCTCCACACAGCACACCAGAGATCCTCGTTTAGACAGTGGCCTCACTGAGTTTAGCAGCCAGGGGGCAGTGTTGCTCCACACAGCACACCAGAGATCCTCATTTAGACAGTGGCCTCACTGAGTTTAGCAGCCAGGGGGCAGTGCTGCTCCACACAGCACACCAGAGATCCTCATTTAGACAGTGGCCTCACTGAGTTTAGCAGCCAGGGGGCAGTGTTGCACACAGCACACCAGAGATCCTCATTTAGACAGTGGCCTCACTGAGTTTAGCAGCCAGGGGGCAGTGTTGCACACAGCACACCAGAGATCCTCATTTAGACAGTGGCCTCACTGAGTTTAGCAGCCAGGGGGCAGTGTTGCTCCACACAGCACACCAGAGATCCTCATTTAGACAGTGGCCTCACTGAGTTTAGCAGCCAGGGGGCAGTGTTGCACACAGCACACCAGAGATCCTCATTTAGACAGTGGCCTCACTGAGTTTAGCAGCCAGGGGGCAGTGTTGCTCCACACAGCACACCAGAGATCCTCATTTAGACACTGGCCTCACTGAGTTTAGCAGCCAGGGGGCAGTGTTGCTCCACACAGCACACCAGAGATCCTCATTTAGACAGTGGCCTCACTGAGTTTAGCAGCCAGGGGGCAGTGTTGCTCCACACAGCACACCAGAGATCCTCATTTAGACAGTGGCCTCACTGAGTTTAGCAGCCAGGGGGCAGTGTTGCTCCACACAGCACACCAGAGATCCTCATTTAGACAGTGGCCTCACTGAGTTTAGCAGCCAGGGGGCAGTGTTGCTCCACACAGCACCCCAGAGATCCTCATTTAGACAGTGGCCTCACTGAGTTTAGCAGCCAGGGGGCAGTGTTGCTCCACACAGCACCCCAGAGATCCTCATTTAGACAGTGGCCTCACTGAGTTTAGCAGCCAGGGGGCAGTGTTGCTCCACACAGCACACCAGAGATCCTCATTTAGACAGTGGCCTCGCTGAGTTTAGCAGCCAGGGGGCAGTGTTGCTCCACACAGCACACCAGAGATCCTCATTTAGACAGTGGCCTCACTGAGTTTAGCAGCCAGGGGGCAGTGTTGCTCCACACAGCACACCAGAGATCCTCATTTAGACAGTGGCCTCACTGAGTTTAGCAGCCAGGGGGCAGTGTTGCTCCACACAGCACACCAGAGATCCTCATTTAGACAGTGGCCTCACTGAGTTTAGCAGCCAGGGGGCAGTGTTGCTCCACACAGCACGGCCTCACTGATGTTCCATAACAAAGTAAAAGAGTCAGTCAGAGACCAGTCAGTCAGAGATCAGTCAGTCAGAGATCAGTCAGTCAGAGACCAGTCAGTCAGAGACCAGTCAGTCAGAGTTGCACACAGCAGAGACCAGTCAGTCAGAGACCAGTCAGCGAGAGACAGTCAGAGATCAGTCAGTCAGAGACCAGTCAGTCAGAGACCAGTCAGTCAGAGACCAGTCAGTCAGAGACCAGTCAGTCAGAGACCAGTCAGCGAGAGACAGTCAGAGATCAGTCAGTCAGAGACCAGTCAGAGACCAGTCAGTCAGAGATCAGTCAGCCAGCCGCTGGATGTCTGATGTGACTTATCTCTGGTACTGCTGCTGAAATGTGTGTTCAGTCCTGTGGCGCCGGGTCCAGTCCAGTTCTTCTGGGATCAGCACACACACACACGCTCCCGGTTACGGCTCAGCTCTCTGACGGACTGCTCCTTGTTCAGCTCTCTGACGGACTGCTCCCGGTTCAGCTCTCTGACGGACTGCTCCCGGTTCAGCTCTCTGACAGACTGCTCCCGGTTCAGCTCTCTGACAGACTGCTCCCGAGTTCAGCTCTCTGACAGACTGCTCCCGGTTCAGCTCTCTGACAGACTGCTCCCGGTTCAGCTCTCTGACAGACTGCTCCCGGTTCAGCTCTCTGACAGACTGCTCCCGGTTCAGCTCTCTGACAGACTGCTCCCGGTTCAGCTGTCTGACTGATGGACTGCTCCAGGTTCAGCTCTCTGACTGATGGACTGCTCCCGGTTCAGCTCTCTGACTGATGGACCGCTCCCGGTTCAGCTCTCTGACTGATGGACTGCTCCCGGTTCAGCTCTCTGACTGATGGACTGCTCCCGGTTCAGCTCTCTGACAGACTGCTCCCGGTTCAGCTCTCTGACAGACTGCTCCCGGTTCAGCTCTCTGACAGACTGCTCCCGGTTCAGCTCTCTGACAGACTGCTCCCGGTTCAGCTCTCTGACAGACTGCTCCCGGTTCAGCTGTCTGACTGATGGACTGCTCCAGGTTCAGCTCTCTGACTGATGGACTGCTCCCGGTTCAGCTCTCTGACTGATGGACCACTCCCGGTTCAGCTCTCTGACTGATGGACTGCTCCCGGTTCAGCTCTCTGACTGATGGACTGCTCCCGGTTCAGCTCTCTGACTGATGGACTGCTCCCGGTTCAGCTCTCTGAAGGACTGTTCCCGGTTCAGCTCTCTGAAGGACTGCTCCCGGTTCAGCTCTCTGAAGGACTGCTCCCGGTTCAGCTCTCTGAAGGACTGCTCCCGGTTCAGCTCTCTGAAGGACTGCTCATGGTTCAGTTCAGCTCTCTGACTGATGGACTGCTCCCAGTTCAGCTCTCTGAAGGACTGCTCCTGGTTCAGCTCTCTGACTGATGGACTGCTCCCAGTTCAGCTCTCTGACTGATGGACTGCTCCCGGTTCAGCTCTCTGACTGATGGACTGCTCCCGGTTCAGCTCTCTGACTGATGGACTGCTCCCGGTTCAGCTCTCTGACTGATGGACTGCTCCCAGTTCAGCTCTCTGAAGGACTGCTCCCGGTTCAGCTCTCTGAAGGACTGCTCATGGTTCAGTTCAGCTCTCTGACTGATGGACTGTTCCCGGTTCAGCTCTCTGAAGGACTGCTCACGGGTCAGCTCTCTGACTGATGGACTGCTCCTGGTCACGGTTAGATCTACTCCAGCCACATCTGAATCCCTTTAAGTTAAACGCTTCATTACATTATCCACCATTTTAAGAGGGGGGAAATTGATAATGGTCCGATCTTCATGTCGGCCAAGTCTCTTATCAGTGGACTGCTGTGAAACTCAACAGGAGGAAAATGGTTCCTGTAATAAATGGTTCCTGTAATAAATGGTTCCTGTAATTAAGGAATTATTCAATTGTGGCTATTTTCCCTGCTCCCCCAAGTCAAACTGTGGAATGACATAATCTGTAGATCTTGGACGTACGGTGATTTAATTTGTAAATGATAAAACCATTTACGCAGAACAGATGTAAGTTTGATCTGGAAATCCTTTGTCTGAGTCACTCTACGTAGTATATTAGTATGCTGAAGCAGTGGAATATCCAGCCTGCTATTTCTAGCTAAAAAAAAAAAAAACTAAAAAAATATGTATATATTCATTTATTAATATTTTGCATGTTATGTTGGCATTAATACATGTCACATAGTTTGAAAACAATGTACATTTTTTTAAATAAAAAAAATTAAATGTATTGAGTTAATGAAGATGTATACAAACATGGTCTCTCTTTTGCCTGAGAAAGGCAGTACCAATGCAGGTGTTTCAGTCTAGCTCAGTGCTTTCTGTGGTGGAGGGGCAGCCAGTGGATGATACAGAGCGTAAGGGTTGGTAATCTTCTCTTGTCGCTCTGTGATTGGCTCAGTGTTCTGTCACTCATATGGGCTGGTAGGTGTAGAGTCTAGCTCAGTGCTTTCTGTGGTGGAGGGGCAGCCAGCGGATGATACAGAGCGTAAGGGTTGGTAATCTTCTCTTGTCGCTCTGTGATTGGCTCAGTGTTCTGTCACTCATATAGGCTGGTAGGTGTAGAGTCTAGCTCAGTGCTTTCTGTGGTGGAGGGGCAGCCAGTGGATGATACAGAGCGTAAGGGTTGGTAATCTTCTCTTGTCGCTCTGTGATTGGCTCAGTGTTCTGTCACTCATATAGGCTGGTAGGTGTAGAGTCTAGCTCAGTGCTTTCTGTGGTGGAGGGGCAGCCAGCGGATGATACAGAGCGTAAGGGTTGGTAATCTTCTCTTGTCGCTCTGTGATTGGCTCAGTGTTCTGTCACTCATATGGGCTGGTAGGTGTAGAGTCTAGCTCAGTGCTTTCTGTGGTGGAGGGGCAGCCAGTGGAGGATACAGAGCGTAAGGGTTGGTAATCTTCTCTTGTCGCTCTGTGATTGGCTCAGTGTTCTGTCACTCATATGGGCTGGTAGGTGTAGAGTCTAGCTCAGTGCTTTCTGTGGTGGAGGGGCAGCCAGTGGATGACACAGAGCGTAAGGGTTGGTAATCTTCTCTTGTCGCTCTGTGATTGGCTCAGTGTTCTGTCACTCATATAGGCTGGTAGGTGTAGGGTCTAGCTCAGTGCTTTCTGTGGTGGAGGGGCAGCCAGTGGAGGACACAGAGCGTAAGGGTTGGTAATCTTCTCTTGTCGCTCTGTGATTGGCTCAGTGTTCTGTCACTCATATAGGCTGGTAGGTGTAGAGTCTAGCTCAGTGCTTTCTGTGGTGGAGGGGCAGCCAGTGGATGATACAGAGCGTAAGGGTTGGTAATCTTCTCTTGTCGCTCTGTGATTGGCTCAGTGTTCTGTCACTCATATAGGCTGGTAGTTGTAGAGTCTAGCTCAGTGCTTTCTGTGGTGGAGGGGCAGCCAGTGGATGATACAGAGCGTAAGGGTTGGTAAATCTTCTCTTGTCGCTCTGTGATTGGCTCAGTGTTCTGTCACTCATATAGGCTGGTAGGTGTAGGGTCTAGCTCAGTGCTTTCTGTGGTGGAGGGGCAGCCAGTGGATGACACAGAGCGTAAGGGTTGGTAATCTTCTCTTGTCGCTCTGTGATTGGCTCAGTGTTCTGTCACTCATATAGGCTGGTAGGTGTAGAGTCTAGCTCAGTGCTTTCTGTGGTGGAGGGGCAGCCAGCGGAGGACACAGAGCGTAAGGGTTGGTAATCTTCTCTTGTCGCTCTGTGATTGGCTCAGTGTTCTGTCACTCATATAGGCTGGTAGGTGTAGGGTCTAGCTCAGTGCTTTCTGTGGTGGAGGGGCAGCCAGCGGATGATACAGAGCGTAAGGGTTGGTAATCTTCTCTTGTCGCTCTGTGATTGGCTCAGTGTTCTGTCACTCATATGGGCTGGTAGGTGTAGAGTCTAGCTCAGTGCTTTCTGTGGTGGAGGGGCAGCCAGTGGAGGATACAGAGCGTAAGGGTTGGTAATCTTCTCTTGTCGCTCTGTGATTGGCTCAGTGTTCTGTCACTCATATGGGCTGGTAGGTGTAGAGTCTAGCTCAGTGCTTTCTGTGGTGGAGGGGCAGCCAGTGGATGACACAGAGCGTAAGGGTTGGTAATCTTCTCTTGTCGCTCTGTGATTGGCTCAGTGTTCTGTCACTCATATAGGCTGGTAGGTGTAGGGTCTAGCTCAGTGCTTTCTGTGGTGGAGGGGCAGCCAGTGGATGACACAGAGCGTAAGGGTTGGTAATCTTCTCTTGTCGCTCTGTGATTGGCTCAGTGTTCTGTCACTCATATAGGCTGGTAGGTGTAGAGTCTAGCTCAGTGCTTTCTGTGGTGGAAGGGCAGCCAGTGGATGATACAGAGCGTAAGGGTTGGTAATCTTCTCTTGTCGCTCTGTGATTGGCTCAGTGTTCTGTCACTCATATAGGCTGGTAGTTGTAGAGTCTAGCTCAGTGCTTTCTGTGGTGGAGGGGCAGCCAGTGGATGATACAGAGCGTAAGGGTTGGTAATCTTCTCTTGTCGCTCTGTGATTGGCTCAGTGTTCTGTCACTCATATAGGCTGGTAGGTGTAGGTCTAGCTCAGTGCTTTCTGTGGTGGAGGGGCAGCCAGTGGATGACACAGAGCGTAAGGGTTGGTAATCTTCTCTTGTCGCTCTGTGATTGGCTCAGTGTTCTGTCACTCATATAGGCTGGTAGGTGTAGAGTCTAGCTCAGTGCTTTCTGTGGTGGAGGGGCAGCCAGTGGATGACACAGAGCGTAAGGGTTGGTAATCTTCTCTTGTCGCTCTGTGATTGGCTCAGTGTTCTGTCACTCATATAGGCTGGTAGGTGTAGAGTCTAGCTCAGTGCTTTCTGTGGTGGAGGGGCAGCCAGCGGAGGACACAGAGCGTAAGGGTTGGTAATCTTCTCTTGTCGCTCTGTGATTGGCTCAGTGTTCTGTCACTCATATAGGCTGGTAGGTGTAGGGTCTAGCTCAGTGCTTTCTGTGGTGGAGGGGCAGCCAGCGGATGATACAGAGCGTAAGGGTTGGTAATCTTCTCTTGTCACTCTGTGATTGGCTCAGTGTTCTGTCACTCATATAGGCTGGTAGGTGTAGAGTCTAGCTCAGTGCTTTCTGTGGTGGAGGGGCAGCCAGTGGATGATACAGAGCGTAAGGGTTGGTAATCTTCTCTTGTCGCTCTGTGATTGGCTCAGTGTTCTGTCACTCATATAGGCTGGTAGGTGTAGAGTCTAGCTCAGTGCTTTCTGTGGTGGAGGGGCAGCCAGCGGATGATACAGAGCGTAAGGGTTGGTAATCTTCTCTTGTCACTCTGTGATTGGCTCAGTGTTCTGTCACTCATATAGGCTGGTAGGTGTAGGGTCTAGCTCAGTGCTTTCTGTGGTGGAGGGGCAGCCAGCGGATGATACAGAGCGTAAGGGTTGGTAATCTTCTCTTGTTACTCTGTGATTGGCTCAGTGTTCTGTCACTCATATAGGCTGGTAGGTGTAGGGTCTAGCTCAGTGCTTTCTGTGGTGGAGGGGCAGCCAGCGGATGATACAGAGCGTAAGGGTTGGTAATCTTCTCTTGTCACTCTGTGATTGGCTCAGTGTTCTGTCACTCATATAGGCTGGTAGGTGTAGAGTCTAGCTCAGTGCTTTCTGTGGTGGAGGGGCAGCCAGTGGATGATACAGAGCGTAAGGGTTGGTAATCATCTCTTGTCGCTCTGTGATTGGCTCAGTGTTCTGTCACTCATATAGGCTGGTAGGTGTAGAGTCTAGCTCAGTGCTTTCTGTGGTGGAGGGGCAGCCAGTGGATGATACAGAGCGTAAGGGTTGGTAATCTTCTCTTGTCGCTCTGTGATTGGCTCAGTGTTCTGTCACTCATATAGGCTGGTAGGTGAAGGGTCTAGCTCAGTGCTTTCTGTGGTGGAGGGGCAGCCAGCGGATGATACAGAGCGTAAGGGTTGGTAATCTTCTCTTGTCGCTCTGTGATTGGCTCAGTGTTCTGTCACTCATATGGGCTGGTAGTTGTAGAGTCTAGCTCAGTGCTTTCTGTGGTGGAGGGGCAGCCAGCGGATGATACAGAGCGTAAGGGTTGGTAATCTTCTCTTGTCGCTCTGTGATTGGCTCAGTGTTCTGTCACTCATATAGGCTGGTAGTTGTAGAGTCTAGCTCAGTGCTTTCTGTGGTGGAGGGGCAGCCAGCGGATGATACAGAGCGTAAGGGTTGGTAATCTTCTCTTGTCGCTCTGTGATTGGCTCAGTGTTCTGTCACTCATATAGGCTGGTAGGTGTAGAGTCTAGCTCAGTGCTTTCTGTGGTGGAGGGGCAGCCAGCGGATGATACAGAGCGTAAGGGTTGGTAATCTTCTCTTGTCACTCTGTGATTGGCTCAGTGTTCTGTCACTCATATAGGCTGGTAGGTGTAGGGTCTAGCTCAGTGCTTTCTGTGGTGGAGGGGCAGCCAGCGGATGATACAGAGCGTAAGGGTTGGTAATCTTCTCTT
Organism: Oncorhynchus tshawytscha; assembly: GCF_018296145.1. NCBI lineage: Eukaryota > Metazoa > Chordata > Actinopteri > Salmoniformes > Salmonidae > Oncorhynchus > Oncorhynchus tshawytscha. The sequence goes on from NC_056431.1 coordinate 78,156,366, forward strand.
GTCGCTCTGTGATTGGCTCAGTGTTCTGTCACTCATATAGGCTGGTAGGTGTAGGGTCTAGCTCAGTGCTTTCTGTGGTGGAGGGGCAGCCAGCGGATGATACAGAGCGTAAGGGTTGGTAATCTTCTCTTGTCGCTCTGTGATTGGCTCAGTGTTCTGTCACTCATATAGGCTGGTAGGTGTAGAGTCTAGCTCAGTGCTTTCTGTGGTGGAGGGGCAGCCAGTGGATGATACAGAGCGTAAGGGTTGGTAATCTTCTCTTGTCGCTCTGTGATTGGCTCAGTGTTCTGTCACTCATATAGGCTGGTAGGTGTAGAGTCTAGCTCAGTGCTTTCTGTGGTGGAGGGGCAGCCAGTGGATGATACAGAGCGTAAGGGTTGGTAATCTTCTCTTGTCGCTCTGTGATTGGCTCAGTGTTCTGTCACTCATATAGGCTGGTAGGTGTAGAGTCTAGCTCAGTGCTTTCTGTGGTGGAGGGGCAGCCAGCGGATGATACAGAGCGTAAGGGTTGGTAATCTTCTCTTGTCGCTCTGTGATTGGCTCAGTGTTCTGTCACTCATATGGGCTGGTAGTGTAGAGTCTAGCTCAGTGCTTTCTGTGGTGGAGGGGCAGCCAGCGGATGATACAGAGCGTAAGGGTTGGTAATCTTCTCTTGTCGCTCTGTGATTGGCTCAGTGTTCTGTCACTCATATAGGCTGGTAGGTGTAGAGTCTAGCTCAGTGCTTTCTGTGGTGGAGGGGCAGCCAGCGGATGATACAGAGCGTAAGGGTTGGTAATCTTCTCTTGTCGCTCTGTGATTGGCTCAGTGTTCTGTCACTCATATAGGCTGGTAGGTGTAGAGTCTAGCTCAGTGCTTTCTGTGGTGGAGGGGCAGCCAGCGGATGATACAGAGCGTAAGGGTTGGTAATCTTCTCTTGTCGCTCTGTGATTGGCTCAGTGTTCTGTCACTCATATAGGCTGGTAGTTGTAGAGTCTAGCTCAGTGCTTTCTGTGGTGGAGGGGCAGCCAGTGGAGGATACAGAGCGTAAGGGTTGGTAATCTTCTCTTGTCGCTCTGTGATTGGCTCAGTGTTCTGTCACTCATATGGGCTGTTATTTGTAGAGTCTAGCTCAGTGCTTTCTGTGGTGGAGGGGCAGCCAGTGGATACACAGAGCGTAAGGGTTGGTAATCTTCTCTTGTCGCTCTGTGATTGGCTCAGTGTTCTGTCACTCATATAGGCTGGTAGGTGTAGAGTCTAGCTCAGTGCTTTCTGTGGTGGAGGGGCAGCCAGCGGAGGACACAGAGCGTAAGGGTTGGTAATCTTCTCTTGTCGCTCTGTGATTGGCTCAGTGTTCTGTCACTCATATAGGCTGGTAGGTGTAGGGTCTAGCTCAGTGCTTTCTGTGGTGGAGGGGCAGCCAGCGGAGGACACAGAGCGTAAGGGTTGGTAATCTTCTCTTGTCGCTCTGTGATTGGCTCAGTGTTCTGTCACTCATATAGGCTGGTAGGTGTAGGGTCTAGCTCAGTGCTTTCTGTGGTGGAGGGGCAGCCAGCGGATGATACAGAGCGTAAGGGTTGGTAATCTTCTCTTGTCGCTCTGTGATTGGCTCAGTGTTCTGTCACTCATATAGGCTGGTAGGTGTAGAGTCTAGCTCAGTGCTTTCTGTGGTGGAGGGGCAGCCAGCGGATGATACAGAGCGTAAGGGTTGGTAATCTTCTCTTGTCGCTCTGTGATTGGCTCAGTGTTCTGTCACTCATATAGGCTGGTAGGTGTAGGGTCTAGCTCAGTGCTTTCTGTGGTGGAGGGGCAGCCAGTGGAGGACACAGAGCGTAAGGGTTGGTAATCTTCTCTTGTCGCTCTGTGATTGGCTCAGTGTTCTGTCACTCATATAGGCTGGTAGGTGTAGAGGGTCTAGCTCAGTGCTTTCTGTGGTGGAGGGGCAGCCAGCGGATGATACAGAGCGTAAGGGTTGGTAATCTTCTCTTGTCGCTCTGTGATTGGCTCAGTGTTCTGTCACTCATATAGGCTGGTAGTTGTAGAGTCTAGCTCAGTGCTTTCTGTGGTGGAGGGGCAGCCAGTGGATGATACAGAGCGTAAGGGTTGGTAATCTTCTCTTGTCGCTCTGTGATTGGCTCAGTGTTCTGTCACTCATATGGGCTGGTAGTTGTAGAGTCTAGCTCAGTGCTTTCTGTGGTGGAGGGGCAGCCAGTGGATGATACAGAGCGTAAGGGTTGGTAATCTTCTCTTGTCGCTCTGTGATTGGCTCAGTGTTCTGTCACTCATATAGGCTGGTAGGTGTAGAGTCTAGCTCAGTGCTTTCTGTGGTGGAGGGGCAGCCAGCGGATGACACAGAGCGTAAGGGTTGGTAATCTTCTCTTGTCGCTCTGTGATTGGCTCAGTGTTCTGTCACTCATATAGGCTGGTAGGTGTAGGGTCTAGCTCAGTGCTTTCTGTGGTGGAGGGGCAGCCAGCGGAGGACACAGAGCGTAAGGGTTGGTAATCTTCTCTTGTCGCTCTGTGATTGGCTCAGTGTTCTGTCACTCATATAGGCTGGTATTTGTAGAGTCTAGCTCAGTGCTTTCTGTGGTGGAGGGGCAGCCAGTGGATGATACAGAGCGTAAGGGTTGGTAATCTTCTCTTGTCGCTCTGTGATTGGCTCAGTGTTCTGTCACTCATATAGGCTGGTAGGTGTAGAGTCTAGCTCAGTGCTTTCTGTGGTGGAGGGGCAGCCAGCGGAGGACACAGAGCGTAAGGGTTGGTAATCTTCTCTTGTCGCTCTGTGATTGGCTCAGTGTTCTGTCACTCATATAGGCTGGTAGGTGTAGGGTCTAGCTCAGTGCTTTCTGTGGTGGAGGGGCAGCCAGCGGAGGACACAGAGCGTAAGGGTTGGTAATCTTCTCTTGTCGCTCTGTGATTGGCTCAGTGTTCTGTCACTCATATAGGCTGGTAGGTGTAGAGTCTAGCTCAGTGCTTTCTGTGGTGGAGGGGCAGCCAGCGGATGATACAGAGCGTAAGGGTTGGTAATCTTCTCTTGTCGCTCTGTGATTGGCTCAGTGTTCTGTCACTCATATAGGCTGGTAGTTGTAGAGTCTAGCTCAGTGCTTTCTGTGGTGGAGGGGCAGCCAGTGGAGGATACAGAGCGTAAGGGTTGGTAATCTTCTCTTGTCGCTCTGTGATTGGCTCAGTGTTCTGTCACTCATATGGGCTGGTATTTGTAGAGTCTAGCTCAGTGCTTTCTGTGGTGGAGGGGCAGCCAGTGGATGATACAGAGCGTAAGGGTTGGTAATCTTCTCTTGTCGCTCTGTGATTGGCTCAGTGTTCTGTCACTCATATAGGCTGGTAGGTGTAGAGTCTAGCTCAGTGCTTTCTGTGGTGGAGGGGCAGCCAGCGGAGGACACAGAGCGTAAGGGTTGGTAATCTTCTCTTGTCGCTCTGTGATTGGCTCAGTGTTCTGTCACTCATATAGGCTGGTAGGTGTAGGGTCTAGCTCAGTGCTTTCTGTGGTGGAGGGGCAGCCAGCGGAGGACACAGAGCGTAAGGGTTGGTAATCTTCTCTTGTCGCTCTGTGATTGGCTCAGTGTTCTGTCACTCATATAGGCTGGTAGGTGTAGGGTCTAGCTCAGTGCTTTCTGTGGTGGAGGGGCAGCCAGCGGATGATACAGAGCGTAAGGGTTGGTAATCTTCTCTTGTCGCTCTGTGATTGGCTCAGTGTTCTGTCACTCATATAGGCTGGTAGGTGTAGAGTCTAGCTCAGTGCTTTCTGTGGTGGAGGGGCAGCCAGCGGATGATACAGAGCGTAAGGGTTGGTAATCTTCTCTTGTCGCTCTGTGATTGGCTCAGTGTTCTGTCACTCATATAGGCTGGTAGGTGTAGGGTCTAGCTCAGTGCTTTCTGTGGTGGAGGGGCAGCCAGCGGAGGACACAGAGCGTAAGGGTTGGTAATCTTCTCTTGTCGCTCTGTGATTGGCTCAGTGTTCTGTCACTCATATAGGCTGGTAGTTGTAGAGTCTAGCTCAGTGCTTTCTGTGGTGGAGGGGCAGCCAGTGGAGGATACAGAGCGTAAGGGTTGGTAATCTTCTCTTGTCGCTCTGTGATTGGCTCAGTGTTCTGTCACTCATATGGGCTGGTAGTTGTAGAGTCTAGCTCAGTGCTTTCTGTGGTGGAGGGGCAGCCAGTGGATGATACAGAGCGTAAGGGTTGGTAATCTTCTCTTGTCGCTCTGTGATTGGCTCAGTGTTCTGTCACTCATATAGGCTGGTAGGTGTAGAGTCTAGCTCAGTGCTTTCTGTGGTGGAGGGGCAGCCAGCGGAGGACACAGAGCGTAAGGGTTGGTAATCTTCTCTTGTCGCTCTGTGATTGGCTCAGTGTTCTGTCACTCATATAGGCTGGTAGGTGTAGGGTCTAGCTCAGTGCTTTCTGTGGTGGAGGGGCAGCCAGCGGAGGACACAGAGCGTAAGGGTTGGTAATCTTCTCTTGTCGCTCTGTGATTGGCTCAGTGTTCTGTCACTCATATAGGCTGGTAGGTGTAGAGTCTAGCTCAGTGCTTTCTGTGGTGGAGGGGCAGCCAGTGGATGATACAGAGCGTAAGGGTTGGTAATCTTCTCTTGTCGCTCTGTGATTGGCTCAGTGTTCTGTCACTCATATAGGCTGGTAGGTGTAGAGTCTAGCTCAGTGCTTTCTGTGGTGGAGGGGCAGCCAGCGGATGACACAGAGCGTAAGGGTTGGTAATCTTCTCTTGTCGCTCTGTGATTGGCTCAGTGTTCTGTCACTCATATAGGCTGGTAGGTGTAGGGTCTAGCTCAGTGCTTTCTGTGGTGGAGGGGCAGCCAGCGGAGGACACAGAGCGTAAGGGTTGGTAATCTTCTCTTGTCGCTCTGTGATTGGCTCAGTGTTCTGTCACTCATATAGGCTGGTAGGTGTAGAGTCTAGCTCAGTGCTTTCTGTGGTGGAGGGGCAGCCAGCGGATGATACAGAGCGTAAGGGTTGGTAATCTTCTCTTGTCGCTCTGTGATTGGCTCAGTGTTCTGTCACTCATATAGGCTGGTAGTTGTAGAGTCTAGCTCAGTGCTTTCTGTGGTGGAGGGGCAGCCAGTGGAGGATACAGAGCGTAAGGGTTGGTAATCTTCTCTTGTCGCTCTGTGATTGGCTCAGTGTTCTGTCACTCATATGGGCTGTTATTTGTAGAGTCTAGCTCAGTGCTTTCTGTGGTGGAGGGGCAGCCAGTGGATGATACAGAGCGTAAGGGTTGGTAATCTTCTCTTGTCGCTCTGTGATTGGCTCAGTGTTCTGTCACTCATATAGGCTGGTAGGTGTAGAGTCTAGCTCAGTGCTTTCTGTGGTGGAGGGGCAGCCAGCGGAGGACACAGAGCGTAAGGGTTGGTAATCTTCTCTTGTCGCTCTGTGATTGGCTCAGTGTTCTGTCACTCATATAGGCTGGTAGGTGTAGGGTCTAGCTCAGTGCTTTCTGTGGTGGAGGGGCAGCCAGCGGAGGACACAGAGCGTAAGGGTTGGTAATCTTCTCTTGTCGCTCTGTGATTGGCTCAGTGTTCTGTCACTCATATAGGCTGGTAGGTGTAGGGTCTAGCTCAGTGCTTTCTGTGGTGGAGGGGCAGCCAGCGGATGATACAGAGCGTAAGGGTTGGTAATCTTCTCTTGTCGCTCTGTGATTGGCTCAGTGTTCTGTCACTCATATAGGCTGGTAGGTGTAGAGTCTAGCTCAGTGCTTTCTGTGGTGGAGGGGCAGCCAGCGGATGATACAGAGCGTAAGGGTTGGTAATCTTCTCTTGTCGCTCTGTGATTGGCTCAGTGTTCTGTCACTCATATAGGCTGGTAGGTGTAGGGTCTAGCTCAGTGCTTTCTGTGGTGGAGGGGCAGCCAGCGGAGGACACAGAGCGTAAGGGTTGGTAATCTTCTCTTGTCGCTCTGTGATTGGCTCAGTGTTCTGTCACTCATATAGGCTGGTAGGTGTAGGGTCTAGCTCAGTGCTTTCTGTGGTGGAGGGGCAGCCAGCGGATGATACAGAGCGTAAGGGTTGGTAATCTTCTCTTGTCGCTCTGTGATTGGCTCAGTGTTCTGTCACTCATATAGGCTGGTAGTTGTAGAGTCTAGCTCAGTGCTTTCTGTGGTGGAGGGGCAGCCAGTGGAGGATACAGAGCGTAAGGGTTGGTAATCTTCTCTTGTCGCTCTGTGATTGGCTCAGTGTTCTGTCACTCATATGGGCTGGTAGTTGTAGAGTCTAGCTCAGTGCTTTCTGTGGTGGAGGGGCAGCCAGTGGATGATACAGAGCGTAAGGGTTGGTAATCTTCTCTTGTCGCTCTGTGATTGGCTCAGTGTTCTGTCACTCATATAGGCTGGTAGGTGTAGAGTCTAGCTCAGTGCTTTCTGTGGTGGAGGGGCAGCCAGCGGATGACACAGAGCGTAAGGGTTGGTAATCTTCTCTTGTCGCTCTGTGATTGGCTCAGTGTTCTGTCACTCATATAGGCTGGTAGGTGTAGGGTCTAGCTCAGTGCTTTCTGTGGTGGAGGGGCAGCCAGCGGAGGACACAGAGCGTAAGGGTTGGTAATCTTCTCTTGTCGCTCTGTGATTGGCTCAGTGTTCTGTCACTCATATAGGCTGGTATTTGTAGAGTCTAGCTCAGTGCTTTCTGTGGTGGAGGGGCAGCCAGTGGATGATACAGAGCGTAAGGGTTGGTAATCTTCTCTTGTCGCTCTGTGATTGGCTCAGTGTTCTGTCACTCATATAGGCTGGTAGGTGTAGAGTCTAGCTCAGTGCTTTCTGTGGTGGAGGGGCAGCCAGCGGATGATACAGAGCGTAAGGGTTGGTAATCTTCTCTTGTCGCTCTGTGATTGGCTCAGTGTTCTGTCACTCATATAGGCTGGTAGGTGTAGGGTCTAGCTCAGTGCTTTCTGTGGTGGAGGGGCAGCCAGCGGAGGACACAGAGCGTAAGGGTTGGTAATCTTCTCTTGTCGCTCTGTGATTGGCTCAGTGTTCTGTCACTCATATAGGCTGGTAGGTGTAGGGTCTAGCTCAGTGCTTTCTGTGGTGGAGGGGCAGCCAGCGGATGATACAGAGCGTAAGGGTTGGTAATCTTCTCTTGTCGCTCTGTGATTGGCTCAGTGTTCTGTCACTCATATAGGCTGGTAGGTGTAGAGTCTAGCTCAGTGCTTTCTGTGGTGGAGGGGCAGCCAGCGGAGGACACAGAGCGTAAGGGTTGGTAATCTTCTCTTGTCGCTCTGTGATTGGCTCAGTGTTCTGTCACTCATATAGGCTGGTAGGTGTAGGGTCTAGCTCAGTGCTTTCTGTGGTGGAGGGGCAGCCAGCGGAGGACACAGAGCGTAAGGGTTGGTAATCTTCTCTTGTCGCTCTGTGATTGGCTCAGTGTTCTGTCACTCATATAGGCTGGTAGGTGTAGGGTCTAGCTCAGTGCTTTCTGTGGTGGAGGGGCAGCCAGTGGATGATACAGAGCGTAAGGGTTGGTAATCTTCTCTTGTCGCTCTGTGATTGGCTCAGTGTTCTGTCACTCATATAGGCTGGTAGGTGTAGAGTCTAGCTCAGTGCTTTCTGTGGTGGAGGGGCAGCCAGCGGATGACACAGAGCGTAAGGGTTGGTAATCTTCTCTTGTCGCTCTGTGATTGGCTCAGTGTTCTGTCACTCATATAGGCTGGTAGGTGTAGGGTCTAGCTCAGTGCTTTCTGTGGTGGAGGGGCAGCCAGCGGAGGACACAGAGCGTAAGGGTTGGTAATCTTCTCTTGTCGCTCTGTGATTGGCTCAGTGTTCTGTCACTCATATAGGCTGGTAGTTGTAGAGTCTAGCTCAGTGCTTTCTGTGGTGGAGGGGCAGCCAGTGGATGATACAGAGCGTAAGGGTTGGTAATCTTCTCTTGTCGCTCTGTGATTGGCTCAGTGTTCTGTCACTCATATGGGCTGGTAGTTGTAGAGTCTAGCTCAGTGCTTTCTGTGGTGGAGGGGCAGCCAGCGGATGATACAGAGCGTAAGGGTTGGTAATCTTCTCTTGTCGCTCTGTGATTGGCTCAGTGTTCTGTCACTCATATAGGCTGGTAGGTGTAGAGTCTAGCTCAGTGCTTTCTGTGGTGGAGGGGCAGCCAGTGGATGATACAGAGCGTAAGGGTTGGTAATCTTCTCTTGTCGCTCTGTGATTGGCTCAGTGTTCTGTCACTCATATAGGCTGGTAGGTGTAGAGTCTAGCTCAGTGCTTTCTGTGGTGGAGGGGCAGCCAGTGGATGATACAGAGCGTAAGGGTTGGTAATCTTCTCTTGTCGCTCTGTGATTGGCTCAGTGTTCTGTCACTCATATAGGCTGGTAGGTGTAGAGTCTAGCTCAGTGCTTTCTGTGGTGGAGGGGCAGCCAGTGGATGATACAGAGCGTAAGGGTTGGTAATCTTCTCTTGTCGCTCTGTGATTGGCTCAGTGTTCTGTCACTCATATAGGCTGGTAGGTGAAGGGTCTAGCTCAGTGCTTTCTGTGGTGGAGGGGCAGCCAGCGGATGATACAGAGCGTAAGGGTTGGTAATCTTCTCTTGTCGCTCTGTGATTGGCTCAGTGTTCTGTCACTCATATAGGCTGGTAGTTGTAGAGTCTAGCTCAGTGCTTTCTGTGGTGGAGGGGCAGCCAGCGGATGATACAGAGCGTAAGGGTTGGTAATCTTCTCTTGTCGCTCTGTGATTGGCTCAGTGTTCTGTCACTCATATAGGCTGGTAGGTGTAGAGTCTAGCTCAGTGCTTTCTGTGGTGGAGGGGCAGCCAGCGGATGATACAGAGCGTAAGGGTTGGTAATCTTCTCTTGTCGCTCTGTGATTGGCTCAGTGTTCTGTCACTCATATAGGCTGGTAGGTGTAGGGTCTAGCTCAGTGCTTTCTGTGGTGGAGGGGCAGCCAGTGGAGGACACAGAGCGTAAGGGTTGGTAATCTTCTCTTGTCGCTCTGTGATTGGCTCAGTGTTCTGTCACTCATATAGGCTGGTAGGTGTAGGGTCTAGCTCAGTGCTTTCTGTGGTGGAGGGGCAGCCAGCGGATGATACAGAGCGTAAGGGTTGGTAATCTTCTCTTGTCGCTCTGTGATTGGCTCAGTGTTCTGTCACTCATATAGGCTGGTAGTTGTAGAGTCTAGCTCAGTGCTTTCTGTGGTGGAGGGGCAGCCAGTGGAGGATACAGAGCGTAAGGGTTGGTAATCTTCTCTTGTCGCTCTGTGATTGGCTCAGTGTTCTGTCACTCATATGGGCTGGTAGTTGTAGAGTCTAGCTCAGTGCTTTCTGTGGTGGAGGGGCAGCCAGTGGATGATACAGAGCGTAAGGGTTGGTAATCTTCTCTTGTCGCTCTGTGATTGGCTCAGTGTTCTGTCACTCATATAGGCTGGTAGGTGTAGAGTCTAGCTCAGTGCTTTCTGTGGTGGAGGGGCAGCCAGCGGAGGACACAGAGCGTAAGGGTTGGTAATCTTCTCTTGTCGCTCTGTGATTGGCTCAGTGTTCTGTCACTCATATAGGCTGGTAGGTGTAGGGTCTAGCTCAGTGCTTTCTGTGGTGGAGGGGCAGCCAGCGGAGGACACAGAGCGTAAGGGTTGGTAATCTTCTCTTGTCGCTCTGTGATTGGCTCAGTGTTCTGTCACTCATATAGGCTGGTAGGTGTAGGGTCTAGCTCAGTGCTTTCTGTGGTGGAGGGGCAGCCAGCGGATGATACAGAGCGTAAGGGTTGGTAATCTTCTCTTGTCGCTCTGTGATTGGCTCAGTGTTCTGTCACTCATATAGGCTGGTAGGTGTAGAGTCTAGCTCAGTGCTTTCTGTGGTGGAGGGGCAGCCAGCGGAGGACACAGAGCGTAAGGGTTGGTAATCTTCTCTTGTCGCTCTGTGATTGGCTCAGTGTTCTGTCACTCATATAGGCTGGTAGGTGTAGGGTCTAGCTCAGTGCTTTCTGTGGTGGAGGGGCAGCCAGCGGAGGACACAGAGCGTAAGGGTTGGTAATCTTCTCTTGTCGCTCTGTGATTGGCTCAGTGTTCTGTCACTCATATAGGCTGGTAGGTGTAGAGTCTAGCTCAGTGCTTTCTGTGGTGGAGGGGCAGCCAGTGGATGATACAGAGCGTAAGGGTTGGTAATCTTCTCTTGTCGCTCTGTGATTGGCTCAGTGTTCTGTCACTCATATAGGCTGGTAGGTGTAGAGTCTAGCTCAGTGCTTTCTGTGGTGGAGGGGCAGCCAGCGGAGGACACAGAGCGTAAGGGTTGGTAATCTTCTTTTGTCGCTCTGTGATTGGCTCAGTGTTCTGTCACTCATATAGGCTGGTAGGTGTAGGGTCTAGCTCAGTGCTTTCTGTGGTGGAGGGGCAGCCAGCGGAGGACACAGAGCGTAAGGGTTGGTAATCTTCTCTTGTCGCTCTGTGATTGGCTCAGTGTTCTGTCACTCATATAGGCTGGTAGTTGTAGAGTCTAGCTCAGTGCTTTCTGTGGTGGAGGGGCAGCCAGTGGAGGATACAGAGCGTAAGGGTTGGTAATCTTCTCTTGTCGCTCTGTGATTGGCTCAGTGTTCTGTCACTCATATGGGCTGGTAGTTGTAGAGTCTAGCTCAGTGCTTTCTGTGGTGGAGGGGCAGCCAGCGGATGATACAGAGCGTAAGGGTTGGTAATCTTCTCTTGTCGCTCTGTGATTGGCTCAGTGTTCTGTCACTCATATAGGCTGGTAGGTGTAGAGTCTAGCTCAGTGCTTTCTGTGGTGGAGGGGCAGCCAGTGGATGATACAGAGCGTAAGGGTTGGTAATCTTCTCTTGTCGCTCTGTGATTGGCTCAGTGTTCTGTCACTCATATAGGCTGGTAGGTGTAGAGTCTAGCTCAGTGCTTTCTGTGGTGGAGGGGCAGCCAGTGGATGATACAGAGCGTAAGGGTTGGTAATCTTCTCTTGTCGCTCTGTGATTGGCTCAGTGTTCTGTCACTCATATAGGCTGGTAGGTGTAGAGTCTAGCTCAGTGCTTTCTGTGGTGGAGGGGCAGCCAGTGGATGATACAGAGCGTAAGGGTTGGTAATCTTCTCTTGTCGCTCTGTGATTGGCTCAGTGTTCTGTCACTCATATAGGCTGGTAGGTGTAGGGTCTAGCTCAGTGCTTTCTGTGGTGGAGGGGCAGCCAGCGGATGATACAGAGCGTAAGGGTTGGTAATCTTCTCTTGTCGCTCTGTGATTGGCTCAGTGTTCTGTCACTCATATAGGCTGGTAGGTGTAGAGTCTAGCTCAGTGCTTTCTGTGGTGGAGGGGCAGCCAGTGGATGATACAGAGCGTAAGGGTTGGTAATCTTCTCTTGTCGCTCTGTGATTGGCTCAGTGTTCTGTCACTCATATAGGCTGGTAGGTGTAGGGTCTAGCTCAGTGCTTTCTGTGGTGGAGGGGCAGCCAGCGGATGATACAGAGCGTAAGGGTTGGTAATCTTCTCTTGTCGCTCTGTGATTGGCTCAGTGTTCTGTCACTCATATAGGCTGGTAGGTGTAGAGTCTAGCTCAGTGCTTTCTGTGGTGGAGGGGCAGCCAGCGGATGATACAGAGCGTAAGGGTTGGTAATCTTCTCTTGTCGCTCTGTGATTGGCTCAGTGTTCTGTCACTCATATAGGCTGGTAGGTGTAGAGTCTAGCTCAGTGCTTTCTGTGGTGGAGGGGCAGCCAGTGGAGGATACAGAGCGTAAGGGTTGGTAATCTTCTCTTGTCGCTCTGTGATTGGCTCAGTGTTCTGTCACTCATATAGGCTGGTAGGTGTAGAGTCTAGCTCAGTGCTTTCTGTGGTGGAGGGGCAGCCAGTGGATACAGAGCGTAAGGGTTGGTAATCTTCTCTTGTCGCTCTGTGATTGGCTCAGTGTTCTGTCACTCATATAGGCTGGTAGGTGTAGAGTCTAGCTCAGTGCTTTCTGTGGTGGAGGGGCAGCCAGCGGAGGACACAGAGCGTAAGGGTTGGTAATCTTCTCTTGTCGCTCTGTGATTGGCTCAGTGTTCTGTCACTCATATAGGCTGGTAGGTGTAGAGTCTAGCTCAGTGCTTTCTGTGGTGGAGGGGCAGCCAGCGGAGGACACAGAGCGTAAGGGTTGGTAATCTTCTCTTGTCGCTCTGTGATTGGCTCAGTGTTCTGTCACTCATATAGGCTGGTAGGTGTAGGGTCTAGCTCAGTGCTTTCTGTGGTGGAGGGGCAGCCAGCGGATGATACAGAGCGTAAGGGTTGGTAATCTTCTCTTGTCGCTCTGTGATTGGCTCAGTGTTCTGTCACTCATATAGGCTGGTAGGTGTAGAGTCTAGCTCAGTGCTTTCTGTGGTGGAGGGGCAGCCAGCGGATGATACAGAGCGTAAGGGTTGGTAATCTTCTCTTGTCGCTCTGTGATTGGCTCAGTGTTCTGTCACTCATATAGGCTGGTAGTTGTAGAGTCTAGCTCAGTGCTTTCTGTGGTGGAGGGGCAGCCAGTGGAGGATACAGAGCGTAAGGGTTGGTAATCTTCTCTTGTCGCTCTGTGATTGGCTCAGTGTTCTGTCACTCATATAGGCTGGTAGGTGTAGAGTCTAGCTCAGTGCTTTCTGTGGTGGAGGGGCAGCCAGTGGATACAGAGCGTAAGGGTTGGTAATCTTCTCTTGTCGCTCTGTGATTGGCTCAGTGTTCTGTCACTCATATAGGCTGGTAGGTGTAGAGTCTAGCTCAGTGCTTTCTGTGGTGGAGGGGCAGCCAGCGGAGGACACAGAGCGTAAGGGTTGGTAATCTTCTCTTGTCGCTCTGTGATTGGCTCAGTGTTCTGTCACTCATATAGGCTGGTAGGTGTAGGGTCTAGCTCAGTGCTTTCTGTGGTGGAGGGGCAGCCAGCGGAGGACACAGAGCGTAAGGGTTGGTAATCTTCTCTTGTCGCTCTGTGATTGGCTCAGTGTTCTGTCACTCATATAGGCTGGTAGGTGTAGAGTCTAGCTCAGTGCTTTCTGTGGTGGAGGGGCAGCCAGCGGATGATACAGAGCGTAAGGGTTGGTAATCTTCTCTTGTCGCTCTGTGATTGGCTCAGTGTTCTGTCACTCATATAGGCTGGTAGGTGTAGAGTCTAGCTCAGTGCTTTCTGTGGTGGAGGGGCAGCCAGCGGATGATACAGAGCGTAAGGGTTGGTAATCTTCTCTTGTCGCTCTGTGATTGGCTCAGTGTTCTGTCACTCATATAGGCTGGTAGGTGTAGGGTCTAGCTCAGTGCTTTCTGTGGTGGAGGGGCAGCCAGCGGAGGACACAGAGCGTAAGGGTTGGTAATCTTCTCTTGTCGCTCTGTGATTGGCTCAGTGTTCTGTCACTCATATAGGCTGGTAGGTGTAGGGTCTAGCTCAGTGCTTTCTGTGGTGGAGGGGCAGCCAGCGGATGATACAGAGCGTAAGGGTTGGTAATCTTCTCTTGTCGCTCTGTGATTGGCTCAGTGTTCTGTCACTCATATAGGCTGGTAGGTGTAGAGTCTAGCTCAGTGCTTTCTGTGGTGGAGGGGCAGCCAGTGGTGGATACAGAGCGTAAGGGTTGGTAATCTTCTCTTGTCGCTCTGTGATTGGCTCAGTGTTCTGTCACTCATATAGGCTGGTAGGTGTAGAGTCTAGCTCAGTGCTTTCTGTGGTGGAGGGGCAGCCAGCGGAGGACACAGAGCGTAAGGGTTGGTAATCTTCTCTTGTCGCTCTGTGATTGGCTCAGTGTTCTGTCACTCATATAGGCTGGTAGGTGTAGGGTCTAGCTCAGTGCTTTCTGTGGTGGAGGGGCAGCCAGCGGAGGACACAGAGCGTAAGGGTTGGTAATCTTCTCTTGTCGCTCTGTGATTGGCTCAGTGTTCTGTCACTCATATAGGCTGGTAGGTGTAGGGTCTAGCTCAGTGCTTTCTGTGGTGGAGGGGCAGCCAGCGGATGATACAGAGCGTAAGGGTTGGTAATCTTCTCTTGTCGCTCTGTGATTGGCTCAGTGTTCTGTCACTCATATAGGCTGGTAGGTGTAGAGTCTAGCTCAGTGCTTTCTGTGGTGGAGGGGCAGCCAGCGGATGATACAGAGCGTAAGGGTTGGTAATCTTCTCTTGTCGCTCTGTGATTGGCTCAGTGTTCTGTCACTCATATAGGCTGGTAGGTGTAGGGTCTAGCTCAGTGCTTTCTGTGGTGGAGGGGCAGCCAGCAGAGGACACAGAGCGTAAGGGTTGGTAATCTTCTCTTGTCGCTCTGTGATTGGCTCAGTGTTCTGTCACTCATATAGGCTGGTAGGTGTAGGGTCTAGCTCAGTGCTTTCTGTGGTGGAGGGGCAGCCAGCGGATGATACAGAGCGTAAGGGTTGGTAATCTTCTCTTGTCGCTCTGTGATTGGCTCAGTGTTCTGTCACTCATATAGGCTGGTAGTTGTAGAGTCTAGCTCAGTGCTTTCTGTGGTGGAGGGGCAGCCAGTGGAGGATACAGAGCGTAAGGGTTGGTAATCTTCTCTTGTCGCTCTGTGATTGGCTCAGTGTTCTGTCACTCATATGGGCTGGTAGTTGTAGAGTCTAGCTCAGTGCTTTCTGTGGTGGAGGGGCAGCCAGTGGATGATACAGAGCGTAAGGGTTGGTAATCTTCTCTTGTCGCTCTGTGATTGGCTCAGTGTTCTGTCACTCATATAGGCTGGTAGGTGTAGAGTCTAGCTCAGTGCTTTCTGTGGTGGAGGGGCAGCCAGCGGAGGACACAGAGCGTAAGGGTTGGTAATCTTCTCTTGTCGCTCTGTGATTGGCTCAGTGTTCTGTCACTCATATAGGCTGGTAGGTGTAGGGTCTAGCTCAGTGCTTTCTGTGGTGGAGGGGCAGCCAGCGGAGGACACAGAGCGTAAGGGTTGGTAATCTTCTCTTGTCGCTCTGTGATTGGCTCAGTGTTCTGTCACTCATATAGGCTGGTAGGTGTAGGGTCTAGCTCAGTGCTTTCTGTGGTGGAGGGGCAGCCAGCGGATGATACAGAGCGTAAGGGTTGGTAATCTTCTCTTGTCGCTCTGTGATTGGCTCAGTGTTCTGTCACTCATATAGGCTGGTAGGTGTAGAGTCTAGCTCAGTGCTTTCTGTGGTGGAGGGGCAGCCAGCGGAGGACACAGAGCGTAAGGGTTGGTAATCTTCTCTTGTCGCTCTGTGATTGGCTCAGTGTTCTGTCACTCATATAGGCTGGTAGGTGTAGGGTCTAGCTCAGTGCTTTCTGTGGTGGAGGGGCAGCCAGCGGAGGACACAGAGCGTAAGGGTTGGTAATCTTCTCTTGTCGCTCTGTGATTGGCTCAGTGTTCTGTCACTCATATAGGCTGGTAGGTGTAGAGTCTAGCTCAGTGCTTTCTGTGGTGGAGGGGCAGCCAGTGGATGATACAGAGCGTAAGGGTTGGTAATCTTCTCTTGTCGCTCTGTGATTGGCTCAGTGTTCTGTCACTCATATAGGCTGGTAGGTGTAGGGTCTAGCTCAGTGCTTTCTGTGGTGGAGGGGCAGCCAGCGGAGGACACAGAGCGTAAGGGTTGGTAATCTTCTTTGTCGCTCTGTGATTGGCTCAGTGTTCTGTCACTCATATAGGCTGGTAGGTGTAGGGTCTAGCTCAGTGCTTTCTGTGGTGGAGGGGCAGCCAGCGGAGGACACAGAGCGTAAGGGTTGGTAATCTTCTCTTGTCGCTCTGTGATTGGCTCAGTGTTCTGTCACTCATATAGGCTGGTAGTGTAGGGTCTAGCTCAGTGCTTTCTGTGGTGGAGGGGCAGCCAGTGGAGGATACAGAGCGTAAGGGTTGGTAATCTTCTCTTTGTCGCTCTGTGATTGGCTCAGTGTTCTGTCACTCATATGGGCTGGTAGGTGTAGAGTCTAGCTCAGTGCTTTCTGTGGTGGAGGGGCAGCCAGTGGATGATACAGAGCGTAAGGGTTGGTAATCTTCTCTTGTCGCTCTGTGATTGGCTCAGTGTTCTGTCACTCATATAGGCTGGTAGGTGTAGAGTCTAGCTCAGTGCTTTCTGTGGTGGAGGGGCAGCCAGCGGAGGACACAGAGCGTAAGGGTTGGTAATCTTCTCTTGTCGCTCTGTGATTGGCTCAGTGTTCTGTCACTCATATAGGCTGGTAGGTGTAGGGTCTAGCTCAGTGCTTTCTGTGGTGGAGGGGCAGCCAGCGGAGGACACAGAGCGTAAGGGTTGGTAATCTTCTCTTGTCGCTCTGTGATTGGCTCAGTGTTCTGTCACTCATATAGGCTGGTAGGTGTAGGGTCTAGCTCAGTGCTTTCTGTGGTGGAGGGGCAGCCAGCGGATGATACAGAGCGTAAGGGTTGGTAATCTTCTCTTGTCGCTCTGTGATTGGCTCAGTGTTCTGTCACTCATATAGGCTGGTAGGTGTAGAGTCTAGCTCAGTGCTTTCTGTGGTGGAGGGGCAGCCAGCGGAGGACACAGAGCGTAAGGGTTGGTAATCTTCTCTTGTCGCTCTGTGATTGGCTCAGTGTTCTGTCACTCATATAGGCTGGTAGGTGTAGGGTCTAGCTCAGTGCTTTCTGTGGTGGAGGGGCAGCCAGTGGAGGACACAGAGCGTAAGGGTTGGTAATCTTCTCTTGTCGCTCTGTGATTGGCTCAGTGTTCTGTCACTCATATAGGCTGGTAGGTGTAGGGTCTAGCTCAGTGCTTTCTGTGGTGGAGGGGCAGCCAGTGGATGATACAGAGCGTAAGGGTTGGTAATCTTCTCTTGTCGCTCTGTGATTGGCTCAGTGTTCTGTCACTCATATAGGCTGGTAGGTGTAGAGTCTAGCTCAGTGCTTTCTGTGGTGGAGGGGCAGCCAGCGGAGGACACAGAGCGTAAGGGTTGGTAATCTTCTTTTGTCGCTCTGTGATTGGCTCAGTGTTCTGTCACTCATATAGGCTGGTAGGTGTAGGGTCTAGCTCAGTGCTTTCTGTGGTGGAGGGGCAGCCAGCGGAGGACACAGAGCGTAAGGGTTGGTAATCTTCTCTTGTCGCTCTGTGATTGGCTCAGTGTTCTGTCACTCATATAGGCTGGTAGGTGTAGGGTCTAGCTCAGTGCTCTCTGTGGTGGAGGGGCAGCCAGCGGATGATACAGAGCGTAAGGGTTGGTAATCTTCTCTTGTCGCTCTGTGATTGGCTCAGTGTTCTGTCACTCATATAGGCTGGTAGGTGTAGAGTCTAGCTCAGTGCTTTCTGTGGTGGAGGGGCAGCCAGTGGATGATACAAATCAAATCAAATCAAATCAAATTTTATTTGTCACATACACATGGTTAGCAGATGTTAATGCGAGTGTAGCGAAATGCTTGTGCTTCTAGTTCCGACAATGCAGTAATAACGAGCAAGTAATCTAACTAACAATTCCAAAAAAAACTACTGTCTTATACACAGTGTAAGGGGATAAAGAATATGTACATAAGGATATATGAATGAGTGATGGTACAGAGCAGCATAGGCAAGATACAGTAGATGATATCGAGTACAGTATATACATATGAGATAAGTATGTAAACCAAGTGGCATAGTTAAAGTGGCTAGTGATACATGTATTACATAAGGATGCAGTCGATGATATAGAGTACAGTATCAACGTATGCATATGAGATGAACAATGTAGGGTAAGTAACATTATATAAGGTAGCATTGTTTAAAGTGGCTAGTGATATATTTACATCATTTCCCATCAATTCCCATGATTAAAGTGGCTGGAGTAGAGTCAGTGTCATTGACAGTGTGTTGGCAGTAGCCACTCAATGTTAGTGGTGGCTGTTTAACAGTCTGATGGCCTTGAGATAGAAGCTGTTTTCAGTCTCTCGGTCCCAGCTTTGATGCACCTGTACTGACCTCGACTTCTGGATGACAGCGGGGTGAACAGGCAGTGGCTCGGGTGGTTGATGTCCTTGATGATCTTTATGGCCTTCCTGTAGCATCGGGTGGTGTAGGTGTCCTGGAGGGCAGGTAGTTTGCCCCCGGTGATGCGTTGTGCAGACCTCACTACCCTCTGGAGAGCCTTACGGTTGAGGGCGGTGCAGTTGCCATACCAGGCGGTGATACAGCCCGCCAGGATGCTCTCGATTGTGCATCTGTAGAAGTTTGTGAGTGCTTTTGGTGACAAGCCGAATTTCTTCAGCCTCCTGAGGTTGAAGAGGCGCTGCTGCGCCTTCCTCACGATGCTGTCTGTGTGAGTGGACCAATTCAGTTTGTCTGTGATGTATGTATGCCGAGGAACTTAAAACTTGCTACCCTCTCCACTACTGTTCCATCGATGTGGATGGGGGGTGTTCCCTCTGCTGTTTCCTGAAGTCCACAATCATCTCCTTAGTTTTGTTGACGTTGAGTGTGAGGTTATTTTCCTGACACCACACTCCGAGGGCCCTCACCTCCTCCTTGTAGGCCGTCTCGTCGTTGTTGGTAATCAAGCCTACCACTGTTGTGTCGTCCGCAAACTTGATGATTGAGTTGGAGGCGTGCATGGCCACGCAGTCGTGGGTGAACAGGGAGTACAGGAGGGGGCTCAGAACGCACCCTTGTGGGGCCCCAGTGTTGAGGATCAGCGGGGAGGAGATGTTGTTGCCTACCCTCACCACCTGGGGGCGGCCCGTCAGGAAGTCCAGTACCCAGTTGCACAGGGGGGGTCGAGACCCAGGGTCTCGAGCTTGATGACGAGCTTGGAGGGTACTATGGTGTTGAATGCCGAGCTGTAGTCGATGAACAGCATTCTCACATAGGTATTCCTCTTGTCCAGATGGGTTAGGGCAGTGTGCAGTGTGGTTGAGATTGCATCGTCTGTGGACCTATTTGGGCGGTAAGCAAATTGGAGTGGGTCAAGGGTGTCAGGTAGGGTGGAGGTGATATGGTCCTTGACTAGTCTCTCAAAGCACTTCATGATGACGGATGTGAGTGCTACGGGGCGGTAGTCGTTTAGCTCAGTTACCTTAGCTTTCTTGGGAACAGGAACAATGGTGGCCCTCTTGAAGCATGTGGGAACAGCAGACTGGTATAGGGATTGGTTGAATATGTCCGTAAACACACCGGCCAGCTGGTCTGCGCATGCTCTGAGGCGCGGCTGGGGATGCCGTCTGGGCCTGCAGCCTTGCGAGGGTTAACACGTTTAAATGTCTTACTCACTTCCGCTGCAGTGAAGGAGAGACCGCATGATTCCGTTGCAGGCCGTGTCAGTGGCACTGTATTGTCCTCAAAGCGGGCAAAAAAGTATACGGCTGTGATTATAATCGAAGAGAATTCTCTTGGTAGGTAATGCGGTCTACATTTGATTGTGAGGAATTCTAAATCAGGTGAACAGAAGGATTTGAGTTCCTGTATGTTTCCTTCATCACACCATGTCACGTTGGCCATAAGGCATACGCCCCGCCCGTCTTCTTACCAGAAAGATGTTTGTTTCTGTCGGCGCGATGCGTGGAGAAACCCGCTGGCTGCACCGCTTCGGATTGCGTCTCTCCAGTTAGCCATGTTTCCGTGAAGCAGAGAACGTTACAGTCTCTGATGTCCCTCTGGAATGCTACCCTTGCTCGGATTTCATCAACCTTGTTGTCAAGAGACTGGACATTGGCAAGAAGAATGCTGGGGAGTGGTGCACGATGTGCCCGTCTCCGGAGTCTGACCAGAAGACCGCTTCGTTTCCCTCTTTTTCTGAGTCGTTTTTTTTTTTTTGGTCGCTGCATGTGATCCACTCGGTTACACTGGTTGTAAGGCAGAACACAGGATCCGCATCGCGAAAAACATATTCTTGGTCGTACTGATGGTGAGTTGACGCTGATCTTATATTCAGTAGTTCTTCTCGGGTGTATGTAAAGAAACCTAAGATGACCTGGAGTACTAGTGTAAGAAATAACACGTAAAAAAACAAAAAACTGCATAGTTTCCTAGGAACGCAAGCGAGGCGGCCATCTCTGTCGGCGCCGGAAGTTTTTACAGAGCGTAAGGGTTGGTAATCTTCTCTTGTCGCTCTGTGATTGGCTCAGTGTTCTGTCACTCATATAGGCTGGTAGGTGTAGAGTCTAGCTCAGTGCTTTCTGTGGTGGAGGGGCAGCCAGTGGATGATACAGAGCGTAAGGGTTGGTAATCTTCTCTTGTCACTCTGTGATTGGCTCAGTGTTCTGTCACTCATATAGGCTGGTAGGTGTAGAGTCTAGCTCAGTGCTTTCTGTGGTGGAGGGGCAGCCAGCGGATGATACAGAGCGTAAGGGTTGGTAATCTTCTCTTGTCGCTCTGTGATTGGCTCAGTGTTCTGTCACTCATATAGGCTGGTAGGTGTAGAGTTATGGTTGTACTATGAAAAGTATAAGTATTCAAAAGGTTTGTTTTTCCAAGCAGAGTGACCAGTGGGAGTCAAGCTGTTGTTTTGGTGGCGATTAGCTTTTACAGTTTTGGCAGCGAAAAGAGAGAAGTATGAACAGTTTCTAAAAGGTTGTGCTTTCAGCAAAACAACTTAATCACTAAGTTATTGGATCTCTATGCCTCCCTGATCCTTCAGTCTAAAGTCCTCTCCAGAAACATCATTACAACCATCAGTGGGCAGTGAAGGAAACAATCTCATTTAACGGTTCACTAGCCCCGGTAAGAAGGCATTGCATCATTTTAATAAGGGTCTCAGAAATATCGGATTGGAAAACAATCAACAATCAAGCATGAAACCTACCAGTACAAACAGTCAGATCAGAGAAGTTGTGGTCGAGAGAGAGAGAGAGAGAGAGAGAAGTGTTGAGAGTTCACAGACCAGCAAACCAGCCGCTCATTTGAGAGTTTATCAGTCCAATATCAGTCTTACTATGAGTCCCAAATTGCACCCTATTCCCTATATAGTGGACTACTTTTGACCCCTAAGGGAATAGTGGGTGGCATTTGTACCACACACAGCCTTAGATATTCCCAGTGGTAAATCTTGGTGGTGCAAACTCAACATTTTCTTTTCTTTAGATGCCAGCAAAGCCACTAGACAACACTAAACAGTACATTAATAGCATTATACTGTTAGGGCCTACATAAAGCTGTTCCAACAACAGATGTTTGTTTTCAGCACCATGGAGTGAATCCTTACCACCTCTACACCTGGCAATCAGCGAAGCCTCGTCTGGCAGCGAAAACAGTTCATTCAGCCTCATTTACTGCCTTTAAAAAAAAACAAAGCTGGCTTGGCTGACTTGCTTAAACAAATGTGGTTTCCATTGACAATTGAGATGTACAAACTATGGCATAATGAGTGAACTAGGACAAATGTAACTTTTCGTTCAGCACTTTTAAAATGTGCAGTGACAAGATTCAGAACATGGGCTACTCTTACAGTATTCTCCCTGTTCACCAAGTCAGAATCGAAGGATAACTTAAATGGGGCATATAGGCAGACAATGAAAGCTCTTACAATATTTGATGATTACATTTCTCTTAAAAACAGGCTGTAGGCTACATGTGCACCACCAAGTGAGAACAGTAGGCTAAATTATGAGGGGGCTCTAACAGTGAGAACAGTAGGCTACATTATGAGGGGGCTCTAACAGTGAGAACAGTAGGCTACATTATGAGGGGGCTCTAACAGTGAGAACAGTAGGCTACATTATG